>NC_136514.1:43555562-43688062 GCF_053919585.1 Euprymna scolopes
AAATTATTATTATTGTCAACAAAAACACTAGATCTATATAAATAAAACAACAGATGTATGTATGTATGTGTGTCTGAGTGTAAATATTTAACCGATAAACTTTTAAACTACTAGTCACGTAACACTGAAATTAACAGGAAATAGTAATTATACACCAAGGATGGTTTATAACGAGTGAAATCTTTGTTTGGATGGATGAACAGAAATATGTCGACAAGTTTTAAGGTTAGGCGCAATGTAGTATCCGTTTTGTTTGGTTGAATTTTCATTCGCCTAATCTCTCTCTCTCTCTCTCTCTTTCTCTTAAGAGGAGGTACATTTAAAATTAATCTTTTCTTCATCATTACATTGCGAGGGGGGCGGATATTTAGTTCTCTCCTACTGCAAGAATTGTGACACCATTTTCTGCAAAAAAGTCTCTGGGCAGCCCCATCGTAAGGGCGCCGCATGCAATTAGCAATAAACTAATCCCTTCTCAAAGAGAGAAGGTAAAGCCTAGGAGGGTGGACCTTCTAGGACTGCACAAAACCAGCATTACGCCACAATAAACAGGGATCAGCTCATTACAGGAATGATCTAATCTCTGTTGGTTTCGTGTGGGCCCTAGCCAGATTCATTCACTATTACAGGCAAATATTTAAAAAGCAGACAATATTTAATCACAGCAATTAAAAAGTTTGTGTTCTATTGCTAAGGATGATTCGTATCTGATTTAGATTTAAGATTTGGAAATGCGCAATGCCAATTTAAAATCATTAAATAACTACAATTAAAGATTAAAGATTATATTTCTTCTTTTTCTTCTTCTTCTTTTCCTTTTAAATGGCAGCCATTATAATTATCATTGTTTGTAGAAGAACAGCAAACAATTGCAGTGAAACCCCGGGATACGGTGATCCTAGGAAACGTTTTTTTTTCCAGGTTACGATGTGGAATACAATGTTTTTCCGGCCTCTGGTTATGGTATTTGTCCCACCTTACAGCGTTAGTTATAATGTTATGTACTGTATTTTGCTACTAATTTTTAATGCCGTATCCCGGGGGTTGACTGTATTATTTTATATAAGACAATCCCAGCTAAATAAGAATTGCTCAATATACAAGATAGAGCAAATAAATCATAATTTAGGTATTTAAATTTTATAATTTGAAAAGGTTAATTTTCAAATATAGATTTTTTTTTATTGTTTGCAAAACAAAGAATACAGTTTCATAAATATATTTCCTTATTCCATGAGTTTTCGATGTTTATTCATCTCCTCAGAGAAAAAATATTGGCAAATGTTATTATTGGTTTGCACCTTATTTGCTAAAGGCAATAAACATAGAAAGTTAAAAAGTTTTTAAAGTTTGGTACCTAGTGTTATCTTGTGCATTGGAAAGATTACAATACACGTTGGATCTTTTTACCTCCTTATTATCAGGAACTTCCATTTCAGGATTTAGCATGCATTTTGGATTTAAAGTTCAATATCCTTTTTTCTGCCTCAATATCTAATTTCCCTTATTCTATGTAGCTAAAATAATTTTAAAACTTAACGTATCTGCACAAATTCAAATATATTTAAGCATATTTTATGACCAGGCAAGGCTGCCCTATCCCCGCTAGTATTTATAGTATGCAATACAAACTTATCCGCAGCATTTATTAGGATTTCCCTAAAAGTTGACATGCCACTTATTCAAAATTTTGATGATTTAATTTTTATTTTAAGTTTGATGAATTCTAAAATAAAACAACGGAATATTGCATAAAATGTTTCCTATCTTATTGATGGCGAAATAATTTCAATAACCATTATGACATTGTCAGAAGGAATTCCGATTTTGAAATGTTTTTTTTTTCTAATTAATTTGCTGCTCTTAATTGGAAATACTTTCCGTTCTTCTTTTCATACTTTAAAAATATGCACTATTTCAAAATTAATTATTAATACAATCAAGAAAACATTTTCATAACGTAATTAATTGCATACAAATAAATACAAATTTTTATCTCTGTCTAAACCTAAACGTACATGAACAAAGCTTTTTTTATATAGAACTGCACGCCTGTGGAACTCTCTTCCGTTTCCCTGCTTTCCAGCTGACTACAATATGGTCATTTTCAAGTCCAATGTAAACAAGTTTTGGATGAGCCGTCCCCCTTAAGTAATCCAATTTACCAAATTTCCACTACAAACGATGACTACGATATTGTCCCATTGACTACTGTACACCCATTAATCCTCGAGTGGCCTTTGGGCCTTGATAAATGATGACTTCTTTGTAAAAAAAAAAAAAAAAAAATGAAATGGTATTTATTTATGGACTCAGCTTCATCATCATATCAGACGAATCTGAAGATTCTATTGTTAACATTGGTTTCTAAACAGAATTTTTTTCTAGAAAGACATTGGGTATTTATGGAGTGACCACGAGAAAATTACCAACATCCTAGATTTGACCTTGAAACACTCAGGTCCTTAGTTCATATCCTTAATCACTTGACCACCGTCACTTCCCAAAACATAGGATGAAATTAGATAATTTGATAATATATATATATATATATATATATATAACTCTTATCCTCGAGTGGCCTCTGGGCCTCAAAGCCGCTCGAGGATAAGGGTTGATTCCTATGTAAAGAAAGTGGTGACTCCTATAAAAAAAAAAAAAATTATTTCTACTTGTCATCATTTTTTTTTACTTAATTATTTTTTTTTATAATTTGGAATTTATACAATTTCGCTATGATAGTATTAATTAGCTGTACCCAGCATCAATTTACTTTAATTTTTGAGTACGTTATTATTTAGGAACCCTTTTATTACATAGAGAGGAGAGGGCATTATTTTTTAAAACTATTCTGTACTTTCACCTAACAATTTAATAAACACGACATACCATAAAAGTGCCATTAAACTTAATTTGCATTCCTGTTGTGGCAGTGTAGAAGAATTAATCAGGACGGAATTCCAAAAGTCTCTTAATTTTGTTTAATCACTCGGGTGAAACAATCCTAGTTTTAAAGCCTACGCACTACTACAAAGTGGTGATCCTTCGTGCAGGGATTTACCAATCCAGCAAATTTTAAAAGATGCCCCAGATACCTCCAGACTCAAGTCCCCAAAACCCTTCCACAACTGAAAAATCAAAAATGTCCACCCAGTTGAGACATGGAAGAAGGAATGGAAAATAATACTTCCAAAGGAAGGGACACCATTGCAGACCCAACTTTGCACCTCCCAGATAGTAGGGAGTAGTGGGTAGCTGCAAACCGGATCAGGACAAAACACTGAAGAACTGCAGTAAACAAACATAGCTGGAGGCAAATAGACTCCCCAATCTGCCTAAAGTACAAGGAAGCCACCCAGGACATAGACCACCTGATCCTACACTGTTCAGTCACCCGACTGGAAGGAGGCTGTGTGACAGCCCATCTACCTGAAGACAATTTCTCAGACTTAAAAATAGCAGTATAGAGATCTAACTCAAACGATACTACTTTAGAGTTTAGATGCTTTTAAGGCACAACCTAATAAAATAAATAATACAAGCTTCTGAAATGACGAACGCAACAACTTCATAAAATGTAACACAGAAAAGGTTTATTAAGAAGGAAAAAAGTCCCATTTGTTTTTGCTATACTACTACTACTACTATTAAACTTAATAGTCCTGTCTAAAAATAACATAGTTCATATTCTGCATAAGAACCAATTTTTTGTAGGATTTGGATCTTCGGACTACTGTGTTCATCATAAGTGTCATATTCACAACGTTTCAGTCGATTTAACCTCCAACCTTCTTCAGTTATATTTCATCAAACTCAGGGATCTGCATAAAATTTCAAATGGAACCTTTTATTTAATCCACGGTTCTCATTTCTTTCCATGTTAACCCCCTTATCAACTATTTTAACAAGAAATGCAATCATTTGAGCTGCCTCGGGCTGCTCTGCGACCTTCTGTCTCAGTTGAGATACAGTTTGAAAAAAATGGAGATAGACAGACATAGTGAGTTTTATAAATAAGATTTATAAAATTATTGAGTTTTCAAAGCAGTCCATGTTTTAATTAAATGAGTATTTACTAAGAATTTTAAAGCCATTTTAAATGACTTTTGGGCATTTATTAGAATAACCAACAAAAAAAGGGTGTAAAAAAAAACAAATATACAACAAATAAATATTACCAAAGGCAAACTAAGTTACTCTTCTATTTACTATCCAACTATTTGTGTATTTTAACTTGTTTTAAAATGTTTTTTACTTAAAAATAAAAGTAATGGTATTTTTCTTTCACCGTAAATTATTTATGGATTCAGCATCATCATCATATCAGACGAATCTGAAGATTCTATTGTTAGCATTGGTTTCTAAACAGATTTTTTTTCTAGAAAGACATTGGGTATTTACGGAATGATCACGAGAAGATTACCAACATCCTGGATTTGAACTTGAAACACTCAGGTCGTTAGTTCATATCCTTAACCACTTGACCACCATCACTTCCCAAAACATAGGATGAAATTAGATAATTTGATAAAATATATATATATATTTTTTTTTATTACATATTCACCCCAAACAAGGCACATTGTCACTTTGATGTAGGGGGCTACTATCAGGGACATAAGCAACAGGGGTACTATGTGGGGATTTGGGCAGCAAAATGTCGGTCACGTTACACTTGAACTGCTGCATGTCAGTACAGTTGGGGAAGCAGGAACCTGGAAGAGACTTCCAAAGTCTAGCGTTTCTGGGGAAGAAACTACTGGAGTAGAAGGCTCTTTTACATCTATGGATCTCAACTGTGAAGGGGTGGGATTTTGCTGCTTGTCAGGTTTGTCGGAGGTATTTACGTCGGGGGGGGGGTACAAGTGCTTGCAGTTCGTCGGAGCATTCACTGTTAAAATACTTGTAGAACAGGCAGAGGGATGCTACATTTCGTTGATGGGACAGAGGTTGAAGCTTAGATGACAGTTCAAGACCTATCAGGTTGGCGACTCTCTTTTGAACCTTGTCTAGGAGTGAGAGACTAGTAGCAGATGCACCAGCCCAAATATGACAGCAATACTCCATACATGGGCGAATGGTGGCCTTATAGATGTACAGGATACTTTTGGGCATTAGTAGCTTTCTAGCACGGTAGAGAGAACCTACCTTTTTTGCAGCAGTCCTGGCAATGCTCTTAATGAAATTGTTCCAACTCATGTTTCCTGTGAACGTTAGGCCGTGGAGTTCAAAATATAGGGTGAAATTAGATAATTTGATAAAATATATATAACCCTTATCCTTGAGTGGTCTCCAGCCTCAAGGCCACTCGAAGAGAAGGGTTGAATCCTATGTAAAGAAAGTGGTGACTCCTATGTAAAAACTGCCAAGTTAAAATGAAAATAAGCCGAGCATACGGGGTCTCTCTTCACGAGTGAAAAAATTACTTTCACCATAACTAATGTTTGTGCAAAAATTTTTAAAAAATCCAAGTCGTGGTTATTGAGAAAAGTGTGAACAAATGAATGGATGAACGATTTGGGGGCAATTTTACCCCTATAGTGCCCCCTAGGGGGGAGGAGGGCTACTAGAGTTATCCTGGAAAATCCGTTCCGGCAAAAATTTGTTTTCACCATGACTAATGTGTGTGCAAAATTTCAAACAAATCCAAGACATGGTTATTGAGAAAAGTGCGAACAAACGGACGGATGAACGGGAGTGAATTACTAGGTGCAAACCCTCTGGTAGAACATTACATTTTCACGTGATTGGTGACATTTATTAGATGTATTTCTATTACTATTTTGTTTAATTTTCGATTTTTGAGCGATTATTGAGGATCGACCTGGGTCTTTACATTCTAACTGGACCAGCTTTACACTACTTTATTTTTAATTAAAAATAACACTTTAAAATAAGTAAAATCACAAAAAAACTTAATCAAGTAGATGGATAAGTAACTTAGCTGGTCTTTCATAGCACTTATCTCTACTTATATATAAAAGGCACTTTGTCTGTATGTGTGTTTGTGTGTGCTTGAGTTCATTCTCTATGGACTCCAAAACGGCTGGGCGGATTTTTTGAAAGTTCATACATAAAGTTCATACATTATGCATTTGGGAGTGTTCTTAGGTAGATTTTATATTGGAATGCCTCCAATAAGTATAGAAAATCGATAATCAAATAAATCTGATTGAAAAAGGAACAGTCCAATTTTGACCAAAGTTAACGCCCTTATACAACCTAACATTACAAGAGCATTTGAGAAGTTTTATCACCATATATGCAGAAGGGCCTTGTGTATAAAATCAACAGTAAGTTCTTTGATAAAACAAGAGTGCGTTCGAAATGCATGTCTTTGTTTAGACCACAATTGAACCATAATACTTGACTTTTGCATTTTAAACTTTAATCCAAGCCATTAATAAATAAATAATTTATAAAATCAACAGTAGGTTCTCTACGGTGTAATGTTAACTACAATGTATTACGGACAAAGTCATTGTAGGGAGGCGTGTGAAGTTTCCTTCCACTGCATGTAATCAATGGTTTGATCGAAAATTAAATACTGAGCTCCAATCTATGCCCCGCCTCTTGCCAAACTTTCACAAAAAAAAAACCCACACTATTTAAATTAAAACTACTATAAAACAATCCCCCCCCCACTCTGTCTCTGCCTAAATTTGAACATGGATTCCATGAACAAAACTTCTTTCCTAGAACTGCTCCCCTGTGGAACCCTATTCCGCTGGCTTGCTTTCCAGCTGACTACAATATAGTCGACCTCAAGTTCAATGTTCTAGTGAGCTGTTATACCAAATTCCCACTACAACGATTATTACACTGTTGTCCCTATAACTTAACCTCGAGTGGCCTTCGGATCTAGATAAGTGATAACTCCCTTGTAAAAAAAAAACAACAAAAAACAAAAAACAAAAAAAAAACGATTTCGATGACAATAAAATTATTGGAAGTTTGGAACATTCGTTGATCCTCATTCATCCCGGGCAACGTCGGCTGTCCCTACTAGTTTGTTACATATTTAGTTTTCATTATTTTTAGTTGTTATTTTGTTGACTTTTCTAATAAATGCCCTAACTTTCTATTCAACAGTTTAGACGTTTCCAAATTTATTTCAAATTTCGAAGGCTCACGAAGCCATTTTACCCCCCCCCCATAATGAAAATGGCTGATTTATTTGCGAAGAATTCAGATGGATTTAATAAAAGAATATTAAAAAAATAAAAATTACGATTTCTCTTTATCTTACGGTATTGGTCTTTACAAAAAAAAATACTATTAATAATAAATAAAAAAATAACAATGTATAATTCACGTGGCGGAGAACTCCCACCCCACCTCACCCACCTCAACACACGAGAGATATTCACACAAATTTATAAATCGAAAATTTTTTAAATCACTGATGTGTGCTTCGCTAAAATTCAATCTAATTAAAAAACAAAAATAGACAAAACTTTATTATGTACATAGCCGTCACCGAACGAAAATGTCACGTTCCAAAAATCACGTAACATTTATTATTATTATTTTTTTTAATGATTTTAAAAGTAAACTCTATCCATTACAATTGATCTCGGTAGTTCGAATTGAGTTATCTCCAGTTATTTAAAAAAATATGGCGGATCAAAACACAAACTTTCGCTTATTCATAAAATCTGATCTTTTTAGTAAAAGAAAAATGCTTGATCAATTTACGCAATTTTGGGGGTAAATGTGTAGTTTAGCTGCGTAAATTATTTGCTAGACAAAAAAAAAAAAATTATAGAAACTATTTATTTTGCGATAAAATATTATTAGATCCAAAGGCTGAAATAAAATCAGAAGAAAAATCATTTTTATTATTTTTTCATCATTTTTATTAGACTAAATGTACGATATTCGAGACCGTCATATTGCTTTTAAATTTTAGCCTTTTAAAGGTTTGACAGATTGGCCAAATTTGACCTTTTTTACGCTCTTTCATGGAACTGTTTTTGGCCGCCATAATGTAATGAAAGAGCGTAAAACAAGGCCAAATTTGGCCTTAAATAGGCCAATCTGTCAAACCTTAGAAAGACCACATTTTAAAAGCCTCGAATGTCGTACATTTAGTCTAATAAAAAATGATGAAATAATATAAAAAATGATTTTTTTTTTCTTGTGTTATTTCAGCCTTTGGGTCTAATAATGTGTTTTATATAAAAATAAATAGTTTTTATAAATTTTTTGTCAGTCAAATAATTTACGCCGCTAAACTACACATTTACTATTTTGGAATATGACCTTTCCGTTCGGTGACGAGAACGAATATCATAAAGATTTTTCTCTATTTGCATTTTTTTTTTTTTTTTTTAATAAGGTTGAATTCTGGACAAGTACCTCCTGATGAAGTTGTATATGAGAAATGTTGTCCTACAAAACCATTAAAAGACGACATGCTATACGACACGCTCGTTTTGATGAACAATTGTTTTACTTAAGACAATGATGATGATAAATATGAAAATGCTGTTATTTAATGTATTACTCAGGACAATGATGATGGTGCTTTTAATTGAGCCTCGTTGTGGTGTGGCTTGCAGACTTAGACGCCCGTACCGACACAAAGCGGACGCTGCGGCTAAAAAATAAAAATGAAGAAATTTTAGTTTGGAGTTTTATAATGTCAATAGTTACGGTATGAAAATTTGGTTTCTATTTAGAATTCAACCTAATTAGAAAATGAAAAAAAAAAAAAAAATAAAATAAAATAAATAAATAAAAAAACACCTCCAAAATTCCTTGGTAATTCGGAAGTTTAGCTCATTGGGAGATATTCTATTATACTAAGAATTGTAAGAATTTTTTTAACTACTTTATTCAATGTAAGTAAGTTTTAAACATTAACACACGAAAAAAAAATGCAACGATACTGCAATTTTTCTTTAAAAAAAAAACATTCGAATAATTGTAACAATTTTTTTGCAACAACTTTTGAAAAATAGACTTACCTCCCTTACAACAATAAGTTAAGCTTCCAGATTGCCAAATTTTTATAATGTACGTGATCATCACGGAACGGAAATGTCATATTCCCAAAATTACGTAAATGGATTAAGAAGTTTTATTTCAATAAAAAGAAAATAATTTTAAACGATTTAAAGCGATTAACGTGAAATCGGAAGCTTTACAAGACTGATCTTGCAAGTTCTTTTTTTAAGATGGCGACGCGAGACGGTAATTTTCTGTTTACTCATAAAATTTGATTTTCTGAGTAAAAAAACAATTTTTTAAATAAAAAAACTACTTGATCAATTTACGTGAATTTTGGAATATGACATTAATCGTTCCGTGATTGGTACGAATATCATAGATATTTTTTTTTGTATTTTTTGTCCTTCTTTTTTTTCAATTCGGCTGAATTACCTACTACTATATTAAATGAAACTTTGTGTATGTCGTTCCCTATGGACCCCGAAACGGCTGGGTCGAGTTTTTGAAATTTCACACAAATGTACTTGTGTGCCTGGCAGTGTTCTTAGATAGGTTTTGTATCGGAATGTCTTTGATAAGTATCGATAATCAATAATCGAAAAAATTTGATGAAAGAAGGAACAGGCGATTTTGACTAACGTTAACGACTTATACAGCCTAACATCGCAAGTCGCTTTTAAGAAGTTTTATTACCGCACAAGCAGAAAGGCCTGACATATAAAATCAAGAGTATCTCTTTGATATGACAGGGATGTGTTCGAACTTAATGTTTCTGTTTAGAGCACAATTTAACCACGATATTTGACTTTTAAACTAATTCAAATCATTACCACAGCACAAGTAGAAAAGGCGGGCATATAAAATCAACAGTAAGTTCCCCGGGGCGCGTTCAAACTGAATGTTTGTTTAGAGCACAACTGAACCATGATACTTGATATTTACATTTTAAACTTTAATTCAAGCGATTAATATAAAAATAATTTTATAAAATCAATAGCAGGTTCTCTACGGTGCAATGTAGGGGGAGGGGGATAGAAAGATGGGCAATTTTACCGATTTCGATGAACATTAAAATATGTGAGGGTGAAACATTTGTTGATCCACATTCATTTCCGGGCAACGTCCGGTGTCCCTGTTAGTTATTAGTTAATCCGTGACCCGTCAGGTTAGAAATGGTTATATATACATGATGATTGCAACGTCTTGTCAGAGGAGTGCCACTCCCTCAGACATTTAAAATCCATGAACCCAAATACCTGAGGGAGTATCTATACAAAGATGATGTTACAGAGTCTTAGCTTTGTACGACAGCTAAGTCTCTCTCTCGATTCAAAATGTTGAGATCCAGCAACAAGCAAGAGCAAGATAGCCAGCAACAAATAAAACTGCAGACCAGCTTAATGCGGGTAATGGTCTTCCGCTTTATGGTTTTTTAAATCAGAGATTTGCTTCTCCTAGAAAGGTTGCCTTCACCACGGCTTACGGGAACCCTCTCCACCCCAATACACATATACACACACAAATATAGACGGTGCTAGTTGGCCGTTGACCCAGAAAAAGAGTTCATTCGCCCTTTGGAAGGTCTTGTTTTTAATCCTTCAGGGAGACTAGTCGCCCTCCTCACCAAACAAGTCTGGTGGGGGAACCAGTTTAGTCGCCGGTGACCCGACCATGAGGCAGGTAGTACTGGGTTACATGGTACCAGTAGCATATGACATGACCTGACACAAAATATATACATACATACATACATACATAATATATATATATATATATATATATATATATATATATATATATATATATATATATATATATATATAATAGATTTCTGAACTTTGACATTGAGTCAATGTCACATTGACTGATAAAATAGCAGTTACGGCTGCTGCTGCTGCTGCTTTAAACAAACATTCACGTCCGCAACTTCCTTTGTGACTTCATGCTTGTTTTGGCAACCACCATTCATACCTACTGGCATTTATCCAATATGACGTCATCCATTCACAAGCTTAATAATAATGTACCTATTTACTATGCCTCCCCACGAGACAGAGTTAGACACCAGGGTCGTTTTTTAACGTGGAGAAAAAGGTACAAAAATAAAAATTGTCTCAGTCGTGAAGGATTTCTCCTCCACCGAAAGAGAACAAGAAATAGAAGTGCAGAATCTGAAGAACAGATGCTACACTTTGATCTTGTCCCGAAGCTTGATAATAATGTAGTGGGCCCGATGACAAGCAAAATAGCAAGCAAGATAAAATATAAGATAACAAAATCGATAGTTTTAGTTGCAAAACCATTGGGTCAGTATTTATTTTATATACTTTTTAAAAATTAAGTACATTTTGTAAATGTCATCCATTTTCAAGTAAATGCGTACATTTATATTTTCATAATAATCATTCGTGGATAAGTAGGAGGAATATAGACTGTACTAGAATTTTCAAAGTTCAGTTCAATGTTTACGGTATTTTGTTGGTGTAAGTCCAGAATTCAGCTTATTAAAAAAAAAAAAAAAAAAAAAAAGATACAGAAAAATCTTTATGATGATGCATGTATCCGTCCGTCATCGAATGAAAATATCATTTTCCAAAAATCACGTAAATTTATCAAGTAGATTTTTTAAAAGAAAATCAAATTCTATTACGAACCGAGATACTGTGTTTTGATCCGTCATGCTGAATAAATAAAGGGGAGACAACTTACTTCAAACAATCGAGATCAAATCAACCTTTCAATGGATATAATTTACTATTAAAATCGTTAAAATTGTAAGAAAAAAATGATTTGCTATATAAAAATAAAACTGCTTAATGAATTTACAGTTTTTAGAATATATCATAGAAACCCTCCCCCCTTAATTTTGGATAAAAACTCTTTTTTTCATTCGTCTTTCAGTACATCATCATTTGATGTAATGCAGTGTGTAGGATGACAAGATACAAACAAGATTTAAATTTTCAGTGTATATATATACTAGCATGGGTGCTCGGCGTTTCCCGGGTATTTGGAGGTGTATGTTGAGCAAAAAATAAAAAGAAAAAGAAGCGGTCAATTTTTTAAAACTTTGACCCCTATCATTACTCCTTAAAATTTATTGTTTTGGGCTCAAATCAAGTTATTAAGTTAGATCCATGTCCAAGGAACCTATATCTAAAATTTCAAGAGCGTAGACCTAAAATTGTCGGAGGAGTTTCGTAGAGTTCTCGAAGGAAAAATCGTTGAACTTTGACCCTTTAATCGACAAATTTCTAGCCAAAAACCGATCACATCGATTTTCCCAAATCTCCAAATCTCAGTACCCTGTATATCAAATTTCGAGTATGTAGACTAAAAATTGACAGAGTTATTGCATAGGGAAATGTACACACACGGACATACAGACAGATAGACATTTTCACGTTTTATATATATATATATATATATATATATATATATATATTGTATATTTAGACAGCATTTTTTTTCATTAAGACAAACATTGTTAAAGATAACAATCAGCTTTTGTTTAGTTATACCTTTTTTTATTTTTTTAATCTTTTCTGGTGATGTTTTTGTGTATAAATCAAAGGTATTAATATATGCCTCATAGTTAGATTTAGATTTGCCTCTTCGAAGCATGTCGCGATTTTTGTTGCTTTTCGTCTTTCGTCAAGACATCGTCAGGAATATGTAAGATTTGGTTGTGCTGACATGGCGAATGGTATTAGCAGTAGTAGTCGGAAATCGATTAGTGGGTGCGGAGCCGTTAGTGCTCAGTGGGGAGGGAGGGAGTGTTTAGTTTTGAGGTGAGGGCAGGATCAGAGAGGGGATATATATATATACACACAGGGTGTTTCAAAAGTCTTGGGAACATAACGATTTTTAATAACTCAAAATGTTCCAAGACTTTTGAAACACCTTGTGTGTGTGTGTGTGTGTGTGTGTGTGTATATATATATATATATATATATATATATATATATATATATATATATATATATATATATATATATATATATATATATATATTGCTACTTGATACATAAGAGGTTATCATTTGGGCTGTGGAACTTGAACAGAGAGATGTCTGTTCAGATTATATTGAAACTTAATTAAAGGTTAATACAGTCAGGGAAGCAAGACATTTATTTTAGTATTTATTTATTTATTATTATTATTATTATTATTATTATTATTTTTTTTTTTTGCAAAGTTCAGCAGTCTGAGAGAAGAAAAGGGGGTTTAGCAGTAAAGCCAAGAAACCTGGATTTGCGTTTTAATGTATTTTGAAGTTTTTATTCGGTTTGAAAAAGAACTGGTGTCTAGTTAGTGAGTTAAAATGATAACAACATAGTCGACCCGGGACATGCAGACTACGGAGAGTCAATGATGTCTCAAAAGTCTAAAAAAAAAAAAAAAAAAAGGTATTGATAAAAATTTGCTCAATAAGTGTCACTGTCACATTTATTGGGTGGATTTCTATCAGTATTTTGTTTATTTTTCCAGTTGTTAACCATTATTGACTTTTTGAAGACAGCATGTTCGAGGTCGACAATGTTGTTATCGATTTAACACTAGACACTAGTTCTTTTCAGAGCCGAATAAAACTTCAAAATACGCACCCCCCCCCCCACACACACAAAAATCTCATCCATATCCAAGAGCAACTTATCTTGCCTTTGGTAACATTTATTTGTTATATATTCAATTTTTTTACTCTTCGTTTGTTGGCTTCTCTGCTAAATACCCCCCCAAAAAATTAGAGTAGAAGACTTTCCAGCATCTAAGGGCCTATATATAGTGAAGGGGTAGGATTTTGCTGTTAAGGTTAATTGGAGACATGTATATTGAGGGAGCACAAGTGCTATGATTTCATCCCAGCTTATTCCATTAAAGCACTTGTAAAACAGACACAAAGACGCGACATTGCAGCGATGCGGCAGAGATTAGAGTTTAGTTGATAGTACGGTACCTATTTGGTTAGTGACTCTTTTTTTAACCCGATCTAAAAGCGGGAAACCAGTAGCAAACGCGCCAGCTTAGATGTGGCAATAATACTCTATGCATGGACGAGTGGTGGCTTCGTAGAGGTACATAATACTCTCATGTGTGAGTAATTTTCTCGCACAATAGAGAGCGCTCACCTTCACAGCAGCCTTGGTAATGCCCTCAATGTGTTGGTTTCCAATTCAAGTTTTCAGTGAATTATCGAGGAGTTTTAACGAAGAGCATTCAGGTAATGCTAACCATATTTTACATGTTGTTTATATATATATATATATATATATATATATATATATATATATATATATATAATGATGATGATTGCAACGTCTTGTCAGACGAGTGCCACTCCCTCAAACACAAAGTCCATGAGCCTAAAAATGACTTCTATCGCCACAGGACCATTTTTATAGACAAATGCCTGAGGGAGTATCTATACACAGATGATGTTACAGAGTCTTAGCTTTGTACGACAGCTATGTCTCTCTCTCGGTTCAAAATGTTGAAATCCAGCAACAAGTTAAACTGCAGACCAGCTTAATGCGGGTACTGGACTGCTCTCCCGCTTTATGATTTGCTTCTCCTAGAAGGGTTGCCTTCACCGCGGCTTAAGGGAGCCCTCTCCACCCCAACACACACATACATACACCCAAACACCCACGGTATATATATATATATATATATATATATATATATATATATATATATATATATATATATATATATATATATTGACTACGTTTTCGTTTTGCTATATATTGTAAACTATACACAATAATAAAAAAAATCATCGTCGGGTTTTTCAGTTTTACCTAAAAAACGTATGTCGCAGTGGGGTGGGGTGGGGAGCGGATTAGCATAGGGTGTAGGGATAGGTTTTCAATGTTTTGTTTACGTAAAAAAAAAAAAAGGAAAAAATTCTGCACTTTTGCAGTATGCGAACGGCGGCCATCTTCTGTCGCTAGCTTGAGCTTCTCGGTTGTTGACCTTCAATGGTGCTTTAATTTGAAAAATGTTTCATTTAAATTATTTCTTTGAAAAAAAAATTATACTTTGTAAAAATCCTATGTTGCTTTCATTACAAAATTGTTTTATTAAACTTATTTTCATTAAAATTATATTTTTTACGCAAACTTTGAAATGTTTTTACACCTTGGCCTTCGGGACAAGATCAAAGTGTAGTATCTGTTCCGGCAGATACTGCAAGCTATGACTAGCTATGACTAGCAAATACCAGATGTGGGGGCAACCCCACATGCTTGACCATTAACCAGCTCCCATTTCCCACCTCTCGGGAGCTGGTCCCCTTTTTCCCTTCCCCCTCCCTTCACTCCTCACATTAAAAATCGGCCTTGTGCCTAATTTGCTCGGTGGGGGAGCAAATAAATACCATCTGTTCTTCAGATGCTGCACTTCTATTTCTTGTTCTCTTTCGGTGGAGGAGAAATCCTTCACGATTGAGACAATTTTTATTTTTGTACCTTTTCTCCACGTTAAAAAACGACCCTAGTGTCTAACTCTGTCCCGTGGGGAGGCATAGTAAATAGGTACAATTATATATTGATACATTTTTATACAATAAATGATTTGGCTTCCAAATATTTTTCTGTACGGAAAAAAATTCTTATTCGTTACTTATTTACCGTGTTATTTGACCAAGAAGAAATTGGAGTTATCGCCCTCTAACAATGGCCGACGTCTGCATACTGCAGAAGTGCCTCTTTCTTGTATTAAATTTTTTTAAAAACATTTAAATAAAAAACTATTTTGGGCGAAAGAAAGAAAAGCAATGGTCGCCAGTAATTAAAACATTCAATTAGAGTTAGAGTGTCAAACTTTAAAAAATAAATTAGAACTTTATTTCAGGAAGAGAAATAGAATTTAAAATCAACAATTAATTTAATTTTTTTTTAATAGTCTTGTTTAGAATTCGACTTAATTAAAAATCAAAACAAAACATTTACATACTTGTCACCGAAGGAATATGTCATATATATATATATATATATATATATATATATATATATATATATATATATATATATATATATATATATATATATATATATATATCACATAAATTAATCAAATATTTTTTTATGTAGAAAATTATTAGCGGACCTAAAGAATCTTGTCCCCTCTCTATTTTTTGTTATTTTAAGCTTTTTTTTTTTTTTTTTCGATTTTTATCAGCGGATTATTATCGAATAGATACTAGTCTACCACATTATCAAAAGTGAAAAAAAAAAAGTCAATATTTAAATATTTGTAGGGAGTGTTCAGTTTCTAATCGAACGTTCTTGTAAATCAATCCCCCATTTTAGAACCACTCGATGTTTTTCGGACAAATTTCGCGAATTTAGCTAATTTTTTTCAAATACTCTATTTTTTTAAATCTTGGTAGACTAGTGTCCATTCGATAATAATTCGCTGCAAAAAATTGAAGAAAAAAAAAGATAAAATAAAAAGAAATAGAGAGAGTAGTAAGATTCTTAAAGTTCGCCAAGCAATTTTTTTTTTTTTTTTTTTTTTTTGTACTCTTGTATAATTTGACCCGAATTCTCGTGATTCCCCGTCAAGCCCGGATCGGGCGAGACCGGCAATCATCGGTGTCAGCTGAGCGGCGGCGGGCGTAACAGACGCAGACTAAGGAAAAAAACAAAACCAAAAAAAAAAAAAACAAAAAAAAAAATGCAAATTATCAAAAAATAACAAAAAGCCTACCTTGAATAAAACAAATATGTTTATTTAATTTATTTTAATATTTATTCATTATTATTTTTTCCTTTTTTTTTTGCAAAATATTTATCAACAGCAAGTTATTTAAATATTGTTATCTTCAAGAAAAGGTCGTTTTGTTTACCCGTTTAAATGTTAGGTGTAAGTACAATTTTTTTTTTAACCGTATTTTTTTATTTTATTTTCAAGACTTTTTGTTCAGTCAGGTTGTCTTTTTTTAGGTGTGTGTGTGTGGGGGGGGGGTTACACAGAAATAGAAAAACATGTTTTTTTTTTGTTTTTTTTCAAGAAATAGTGATTTTTTTGTGCTAATGCGGAGAATGATCCGCGCTATTTTTTTTAAATCGTATTTCTAAGTTTAATTAAAGTTTTATGATATGTTTTTTTATTCACTTGTAAGGTTAAAGTACAGAATATGTACAAAACACCCTCCTCTCCCGATGTTAAGAATGGCTTTTTAAATAATAGCGTTATTATTTCAGCACGGATCAATAAGTGCATGAGCACTTTTATTTATTTATTTTTTTTTTTTTTTTACGGTTGTTAAGTGCCTGCGGAAGAACTTTCTTGAGATGAGGATATTTCCTTAGGAATCTTTTACTTTGGTCGACTGTTGATCGGCCATTGCTTTTTTTTGGGGGGGGGGGGGTTCAGTCGATTTCTTCCAATTCGAATGTCGTCTGCTTTCATTTACATATCGCTTTTTCATTGGCTAATCAAACTCCCAGAAATTGAAGTACAAAAAAAAAAAAAAATCAAATTTAATAAAAAATAACTAAGCATACAATAAAAAAAAAATACTAAAAACATTGAAAAAAAAAAAAAAATTTTAAAGTCGAATTAGCGTTTCAACATTTGAAAAACGCTCGGCTATCACCGATGATTGCCGGTTTTGCCCGATCCAGGGCTTGACGGGAAATCACGAGAATTCGGGTCAAATTATGCAAGATTACCTTTTTTTTTTTTTTTTAAATTATTTTTTTTACGATTTTTGGAGATTTTAAGAATAAATTGTATCCATTAAAGGCTGATTTTGATCTCGATAGTTCGAATTGAGTTCTCTCCTCCTTATCTCTAAAACATGATCGAGCGTCTCGATTCGTAATTTAATTTGATTAATTTATTTTATTTCAAAAACCAAAGTTAACAGAACAAAATTAGGCACAAGGACAATAAAAAATGTGGGAAGGACCATGGACATTGGACAACATCACTGTACCTTTAAGTTTTCTAAGATAGTTTTCGCTAGAGTTCTCAGTCACCATAATACGAAATTTACAACAGGGGTCATTCTACTTAAAAATATTTTATCAATTTACGTAATTTTTGGAATATGACATCTTCGTTCCGTGACAGGTATGTAGTGTACATACGTCATAAAAATTGTCTTTTTTTTTTTTTTTTTTAATTAAGTCGAATTCCCACTCCCCCCCCCAAAAAAAAGAGTAAAAATAATAAGTGATATATTTCAACAGTTCCAATAGTAAAATTTTATCATTTTGTAGAATGTAGGAACTGTTGAGAAAAAATGTAGGCGGACCTGAAGGAGCTTGCACCCCCACCTTTCTATTTCTTTATTTTCGTCTCCCCCCCCCCAATTTTTCAACGAATTATTACCGAATACTCATTAATATACCAGATTATCCCTCGCCCCAATGAAAAATCAATATTTATATATTTGTAGCAGAGGCACTCGGTTTCTAATAATGCAACGTTTTAGTAAATTAATTATCTATTTTGGAACCACACGGCACACGACGTTTTGAGGCTAAATTTCGCGAATTTAGCCCCCCTTCGTTTTCTTTTTTTTATATAAATCAGTTCAGTTTCTTTTTTGAATTTCACTTTTTAGCGGACCTGAACGAGCGTTCCCCCTTGCCGTAAAAATTGATTCCTTTTCACGTTTTTTTTTTTTTTTCTGCGGATTATCGTCGATAACCGACTTTCATATTAGCAAGGGGAAAAAATTAAGTTTATTTTATGACTTTTAACATGGGGGATCACTTTTCAATTATAACATTTGAATTTAACCTGAAAAACCTATTTAAAAAGTAGCGCGGTACCAAAATGCATAAGCACCTTTTATTTTTTCATCGGCAGTGGCCATATTTCTCTTTTTTCCTTCTGCCCAATTTTTATTTTAAAACTAAGATCATCGTTTATCGACTAGTTATGTCTTTAAAACTTTTTTTCATTAAATTTCAACGAGAAACTTCAGACATAACTAACCGATAATTTAATAATAATTTCAAAAACAAAACAAAACAAAAAATTACAATTTAATACAAGACGCTTAATTAATTTAAAAACCAGCGTTTCGTTACCCAGGAGCCCTTTTCACTTTTAATTCTGTTTAACTCCATTTTTTTTTTTTTTTAATTTATATAATTGGCCGAGAAATGCCTAGGAAGAAATCATCGACCTTTGACATGTTATCTTCACCCGTTTCTTCCACCCTTGACAACTTCTACGCCGGGTAGGTTTTCTGGTACTTATGCAATTATTGTATCGCGCTATCTTTTTTTTTTTTTTTTTTTTTTTTTTAAATAGTATTTTCAATTTAAATTCAAGTTTTACGAGATCTTTCTTTTTTTTTTTTTTGTTGTACTAGTGCACTTATAGATCCGTGCTGAAATAACGTTATCATTTAGAAAGCCATTCTGAACATTGGGAGGATGTTTTGTACCTATTCTGTACTTTAACCTTACAATTAAATAAAACATATCACAAAACTTTAATTAAACCTGAAAATACTATTTAAAAAATAGCGCGGGTAGCACATTTTTTTTCATGAAAGTAGAGAATAGTTACAAAACATCCACCCCCTCCCCATGTTAAAAATGGCTTTCTTAATAATTTTATTATGTCACCCCAGCACAATAGGGTGTAAGTACTGTTTTTTCCTTTTTAAATAATAATTTACGTAAAAAAAAAAAAAAAATTGAGGGGTTGAGGGCGGGGTGTCCAACTGATGAACAATCAATTATTGGGTTTCGTGAAATAGGATTTTCAAAGTTAAATTTAATTATTATAATTATTTATATTTAATTATTATTTATTCAATTGTCATTAAATTATTAATTGAACTAAAATCGTTATAAAACGAGAATTCATTTGTTAACGTGCTATTTTGTGAAATCGTATTTTCAAGTTTTATTTATTTTTTCGTTAAATTGTTAGGGGAAAGTACAGAATAGTTAGAAAACTCCCTCCCCATGTTAAGAATGTCTTTCTAACGTTATTATTGTAGCACGGTAACATAAGTGCATAAGTACCATCATTTTTTATTTTATTTTATTTATTTATTTATTTTAAAGCTTTATTCATAAAATGATTTAATGTCAAAAGCTTCCACGTTTCAATCTTTTAATTATGAAGAATTTGGGGATTTATCAGAGAAGCAAACAAACAGAAAAAAAAGGTCAAAAATTAAAATATAGAAAATGCAAAATAGGTGTTCGTTTTACAATTCACAGAGGTACGAAAAAATGGCCAAAATAACAAATACAAATAAATGTTATCAAACGAAGTTATACTCTTCTACCTACCTGGAAGTTTTTACTGGCTTTAATCACTTTAATTCGGTTCGAAAAACATATAGTGTCGAGCATTAGGTAAGAACAAGAAAAATAATCGCGAATTGATACCTGAATATTTAAAGTTTTGATTATATATATATATATATATATATATATATATATATATATATAAAATTCAAAATACTGTTAATAAACCTACCCAATACATCTTACCGTGACATATATTGGTTGGGGTTCTAACTGTATTTTGTTTTATTTTTAAGTCATTTTCAAGACTTCAAATATTTAGGTGTTAATTCGTGGCTATTATTTTTGTTCTCACGTAACGCTCGACACTATATGTTTCTCGAACCAAATAAACGTTTTAAAGTGAGTAAAACCACTAAAAACATTTCCAGAGAGGTAAAAGAGTAACTGGCATCTTTTAAACACTTTTTCGTACCTCTGTGGATTGTAAAACAAACGCCAAGATAAGTTATTGTTCTACTTATCTGGAAAAATGTTTAGTGTTTTAACTCATTTTAAAGCGTCTATTTAATTCGAAACACAAGTAGTGTCGAGTTGGTAAGTTTAGACCGACCACAACATGACCAATAAGAACGTGCCGTCTTCGGAGTGTCGATGATAGCTCAAAGGTCCAAAATAAACAAAATACTGATACAAATCCATCTTTAAAATATGAAACAAAACTTATACGGGTAGGTAGAAGAGTAACTTGTCTTTGGTAACATTTATTTGTTTTATATTTGAATTTTTTCGTACTCATGCAGAGAGTGATCCGTGCAAAAATAACGTTATTATTTAAAAAGCCATTCTTAACATGGGGAGAGGAGGGTGTTTTGCACCTATTCTGTACTTGAATCTTACAATTGAATAAAAAAAAAAACATATAAAACTTTAATTAAACTTGGAAATATAATTTAAAAAATAGCGCGGATCACTCTCTGCATTAGTACCGATTTTTTTTACTCTTGTGTTCAATTACAATTTTGACAGTTTAAGTCCTTTAAAATTACTCTCAAATTTTAAAAGCGTCACAAACTAAGGTAAAGCAGAAGAACAGGCGACTAGAACAGCAAACTGTTAGATGAAACTATCGCATTTAATTATTTATTTTGGTGGACCTGTACGAGAGTGCCCACCCCCTAAAAATGCGTATTTTTCACCTTTTTTCTTCCCCCCCCCCTCCAACGATTATTATAGATTAGACTTTATTCACTTATTGACCCGTGCTGAAATGATAACGTTATTATTTAAAAAACCATTCTTAACATGAGGAGGGTATTTTGTACCTATTCTGTACTTTAACCTTACAATTGAATAATAAAAAAAAAAAAAACATAAAACTTTAATTAAACTTGGAAATACAATTTAAAAAATAGCGCGGATCAGTAAGTGCACTTGCACTAGCACCCAAAAAGTAATGACTTAAGAAGGGGATTAACTTTCTCGTTATAACGTTCTAATCACGTGACATGTCGGTAAAGAAATGGACAGTAAGTCCGGTAGCAAAAAGTAGAACGTTATTATGAGAAACTGGAACCCCTTCTTAAAAGTCATTAAATTTTTTTTTTCAATTTTTTTTTCTGCTAATATTATTCTTAAGTCTGTAAGCTATGATAATCATTGAAAAAAAAAAGTTGAATACGGGCGTAAAACATGCATTTTTGGGAAGTAGACACTCGTGCGGGTCCGCCAAAATAAATAGATAATGAATAATAATAATAATAATAATAATAATGATATAACAAATAAATTTGCGCGTACAACAATGGGCACCACTTATAACAAAGAATTATATTGCTTAATACCCGGAAAACTACTTGTTTACGAAAAATTCAAATGTGATATTCGTTTTCAGCACACCCGACAAACCATACTTCTATGGTCACAAAATAGAAAAAAAACAAGGAGAACACCCCACTGCTTATGCACTTTTGATACCGCGCTATTTTTAAGATTAGATTCAAGTTTCGCGATATATTATTATTATTATTATTATTATTATTATTATTATTATTAAATTGTTAGGGAGAAGCAGTGAAGCACAGAACAGTTACAAAATACTCGCCTCTCCCCATGTTAAGAATGTTTTTTTTTTTTTTATAATGACGTTAGCAAAAGTGCACAAATATTAAAAAAAAAAACAAAGAGCAGTAGTTCAGAATTCTTAATTCATTCGGAATTATTAATTCTTTCCGTGTTTACAAAATGGGGGATCGATTTACTATAACGTTGTAACTAAAAAGTGAACACCCATTTCAAATGTCGAAATAATGATTAAAAGGTTTTTTTTTTATTTAGATAATCTGGTTCATTGGTGTCATCAATAATAATCTACTGAAAAAAATGCACCCCCCCCAAAAAAAAACAGAGAGGTGATGCTCGTTCAGGGCCACCGAACGCGATTTTCGCTTTATATATATATACATCTGAAATTTTCATAAATTACTTTGGTGATTATGCATGTGTTTTACTGCGTTATTTTAAAATAGTATTTTCAAGTTAAATTCAATTTTTACAACATATTTGTTTAATATTGACATGCTCGTGTAAAAAATAAGCGCGCTTGCGCGTACAAAAATAGCCACTACTTATAACACAAGGACTTACATTGATAATATCCAGAAAACTACTTGTTTGCGACAAATTTAAATGCGATGTTCGTTTTCAGCATACCCGAAAACCTATAAACCTTGCGATCGATCAAAAACCAAGATCGAGTGAAACGGAACGAACCGAAGCAAAACTGACGCCTGTTATTAATATTTATTTAAGTAAAAAGAAATTAATAAGAAAATGATTAAAACAACTCTTAATCTTACTTATGTAGAATAAATGCAAGACAAAAACATGAAAAATAATTTAAACAACTTTAAACACTTTATATTTTTAATTAAATTTTTGGTACTTTTTTAGTTTAATCAAGACATTAAAAAAATGAAAATATTGAAGAAAAATTATGTACCCGTTATGCAATTCAATTCAGTTCTCATAAAAATATTTGGCATATGTGTATTTCAGCGGCGTAAATTATTTCACAGACAAAAATTTATAAAAATTATTTATTTTTATATAAAACATACCATGGGTCCCACGCAAAAGCGTAAAAAAGGCCAAATTTGGCCTCAAAAAGTCAATCTGGCAAGCCTTTCAAAGGCCAAAATTGCGTACATTTAGTCTAATAAAAAAAAATGTTGAAAAAATAATAAAAATTTAATTTTTTCAGGTTTTATTTCAGCCTTAGGGTCTAATAATGTATTTTATATAAAAATAAATAATTTTTATAAATTTGTCTGTGAAATAATTTACGCCGCTGAAATACACATTTGCCAAATATTTCATTTAATTTGATCGTTTTTTTTTTTTTTCACAGAGGAAAATCAAATTTTAATGAGATCGATCGTATCCCGCCATCTTGCTTATTCCGCGGACGAGGAGGGGGTGCCTTTAAACGAAAAAGGGATTAACAATGGACTAAATGAAAAAGGGATTTAAAAAGGACAGAAACTCTGTAAAACAAGTGAAAAAAAACCCTAAAATATCTAGGTTTTTTTTTTTTTCAGCCCATGTTTCAAACTGTCAAATTTTGACAAACTTTAAGCGATGATTGGAATTATCTCCCTTGCCCCCCCCCCCTCCGCGAAATATGCAAGATGGCGGGATACGGTCGATCTCATTAAAATTCGATTTTCCTCTTAAAAAAAAAAAAAAAACAGACTACTACTTAATTAAATTAAGTGAAATTTTTTTATGAGAACCTTATTCCATAGCGGATACGTAAAATATAATTTTTTTTAATGACTCAATTAAACTAAACAAGTACCATTTTTTTATACTTTAGAATGACAAATGATTTAAGCAACTTTTAAAAAACTTTTATTTTTAAGTATTTTTTTAAAAATTAAGATGAAAAATAATTTCTGTAGAATAAATGCACGCGATGCAACAAAGGATTTCGCCAAATTTATTTGGGCCTCCTCCCCTCGCTCTCTCCACATAAATTCATAAAGATACAAACTAAACAGATTCATCGAAGTCTCGTCAGTTCGTTCCGTTTCAGTCGATCTTGGTTTTTGATCGCAAGGTCAAGGCCGCTATTTGCTCTACAAAATTTACAATTGGCAGACATCTTGATTTTTAACTCGTTCAATGTTTACACATTGTAAATCGTGCATTTCTCAAGTTTAGATCAGTTCAATAATTTAACTTTTTGCTCGAAATCACTCCTCATGTAATAACGTTTAGGATAAGAAATATTTTTGACATTTCGAGACATTTCATTATGGCATTACTTCCCTTGTTTTCTAGACGGTGATAGATGATTTGGCGTCCCCGACGAAACATCTTTCAACACATATTTTAACTGAAGGAATTTATCACATTCTTAGACGAATTACTGCTATATTGCTTATTATTGATGATATTATTTGTAGTAGTATTAGTAGTATTTGTATTATTATAAGTACTTTGGCGTAAGAATGATACTTTTCTCCAAAAAAGAATGTATACTTTTAAGAATGTTTCGCTTAAAAAAAAAATTATGAAATAAAAATAAGAATTATTCACATTGTTTCACTTCTTTTCATATAAAACATTAATAATAAATAATAAAAAATAGTATTATAATATTACATGTTATATATTGTAATCTGTTGGAAAATGTTTCGTCGGACACGCCGTATCATCTATCACCGTCTAGAAAACAGAGGAGGTAATGCAACAATGAAATGTCTCAAGGATTATGCTAGAATGCCATATTTTTAATGCCTACACAGACTTTTTTCTCATACAACCCACAAACGCTATTTAGTGACATTACCCTTTAATCTAGAATGCCGTAACTTTGGATACTGGTGGTGACTAAGTGGTTAAACCTTCATCGTTTCTGTCCTCGGTCACTAAAGGAGGGCCCTGGATATGACCTTAAACTATATCCGATGGTGAGCCCCCAGCTTGCGGGCTTTGGGGAGTGTGGAGCCACCCTTTAATTGCAATTGCTCCCAGGTCCACTCTGACCTGGAGTGGTAGTACCTGTTAGGGTCCCAACTATGGGTTAAATAGAAACCGACTTGAAAAACACATATATTCTATTCAAAAATTTTTCTTAAAAATCACTGGATTCAGCATTAAATAACCTGAAAAGGGTTGATATGCTGTAAAACAAAAACAACGAACCAACCACTTAAGAAGACATCTTTTTAGACTAGAGCAAAGTTAATTTTTATCCCAATCATAAGTGCCTCTTTCTGAGGAGCTAGATTTTTCCCTCTTATTAAAACTCGACCGTGTTTCTAACTCTACTCTTGTGAGGGTAAGATGCACTTGAAAAAAAGTTGAAGGTTAGATCGTCCGAAACGTTATAAGATTAACATTCAAGATGAGGGTAAGAAGGTGGGGATGACGGTGTCCAAATGATTAACGACACCGACTAAAAACCTGGTTGTGCCAAGTTTGAATCCCGTTCGTTCCACAGAAACACTTTTATCAAACCCAGATCTGACCTTGTGTCTAACCTCTTGAATAGGATGTAAATAAAATAACTGTAGTTTTCTATGCATATCTGGTGCAGTATTTAAACTTTGGATAAAAAAATTGAAAATATTTCACTTAAAAGTATTTCTTTTTACAAAAGACTTTCCCCACTTATGTTTGAAGAAGCCAACACTTTCTTTTATATTATAATCTGGAAACCTTACGATAAACGATTGATAGGAAGGATATTTCAACTTTCACTTAAAGAAAAATTCTCTCCAGAAATTTCAATCTTAAAAATAAAAGTGCAGATTCCGGTGCATGCATGCACGCGCGTGTTCAGGCTTTTTTTTCTTCTTCATTTTTACACGTCATAATAATTATGTAGACTGGCAACTATATTTTTAAATTATCCATTTACCATAATAACTTCAGTAAGAACAAGCAAAAAAAAGACACAAAGAAAAGTTGATATTACAAATGAGTTTTTTTTTTCTTTTACTCTTTCCAAATGCTATAGCCCACCAGTTCACCTCTTTGCTCTCTGCAAGAAAATACATTTTCCATTTCCTTTCGTTCAAAATGCTTTTTGGTTTTCCTTACATTAACCTCTAATAAAATTAAAAAAAAAATTGTCTCTATTTTAAAACTTCATTGCAGATATATTCCATTTCTCTCCATTTTTATTTATTCTTACTTTTCCTCAATTGAAACTCATGAAAAATGATTTTAAATCCATTTTATTTCAAAAATTCCATTTCTGTCTCACTGTTCTAAAAATTAAAATTTTTCCAAATAAAACAGTAATAAAAAAATAAATAAATAAAAGTAAACCAATTTTTCCTTTTGATTTTTGCGTTTTGTGATCCAAAATTCTTTGGATTGAAAAACAAAAAAAAAAAAAACACTAAAAATGAAACGAATTATATCGAACAAAATAAATTGAAACTTAGATTCAGCAAAACTCTCAGAAAGATAAAAATTAAAACAAAAACAGTATTAACCTATAAAAGTGAGATGATTCTTTTCCATCTACTTTCGCAATTCTTTGAAACACAATTTTTAAAAATTTCAATCAAATCTTTTTTTTTTTTTTTTTTTTTTTTTTTTTACCATTTCAGAAGAAGAAAATCATGTCTTTAAAATATAAAAAAATAGGGTTGGAAAATAAAGAATAATATTTTCCTTGAAATTATCACTCTCACTTGAGTTCTGCTGTAATCTCCACTTTGACTGTCAGTTGCATTTCATTTGGACTAGAATTAGATCTTTTTTTTTTTTTTTTTTTTTAAGCATCTACTTAATTTCCTAGCCATATTCTACATTGCAAATGTTAGTTCCATTTCACTGCAGAAAAATGGTGTTCTTTAATTTTTTATTTTCTTCAATTTCATTTGCCTTGGCTTCCTCCATAATCTATAAGAACATTCGAATATTATTTATTTTTGCTTACTTTTTAATTATTTGCTTTCTTATATCTAGATTTCCCCCCCCTTTCAATCAATTCTTTTTGAAATTTCATGAAAATTTTAAGAACCGTCCTTGAAACTATCCCTTTTGATTACTTTATATATGTGTGTATGTACATGTATATATGTATATATTTGCATATATTCATATAAGGCAGATATTCATGCATGTGTATATATAATCATGCGTGTGTACATGTTTGTGTATATATTTATATGTGTGTATATATTCATGCGTGTGTATGTATGTGTGCATATATTCATGTATAGGTTTGCATGCATATATATATGCATGCAAACATTCATATGTATGTGTGCATATATCTATATAACTGTGTGTGTGTGTGAATATATATATATATATATATATATATATAATATATTCATATGGGTTTATTGTGTATATATTTATATATGTATGTATATATCATATGTATATGTGTGCCTGTGTCACTTGATTTTGTGTTACAGTTACCATGATACTAACACTATTTGTTAGATAGTCTGGTCAATACTGACTAGACTGGTTCCTTCACCAAACTTGCCTTAGGCTTGACTGGTGAGGAAGATTTGCTAATCCCCAGCAGAATTGAAATCAAGTCCTTCAACTTGTACAACTTTGCTTTGATTAATGATCGGCTAGCGTATGTATGTTAGTGTTTGTTGATGTATGCGTGTGTGCGTGCTTTCCAGGACATGGAAATGCTCAAGATAGTGTCTAAGGCTGCGTGAAAACCATGAGATACTCTTTTCAGTTTTGAATAGAGCAGTTATTTAGAAAAGGAAAAGCTCTGTAACACCTGTAGTGACTGTTGCTTCCAGCGATATAGACTTGCTCTTTTTAGGTTAGGGTAACCGTCACATGGAAAGAATGATTGCTTCTGTGCAAAACTTTCCTCTTTTAAAGACGCTTCATGCAATGGCATTACTTGAGAACTTTTATTCAGCAAACAATAGCAATGCTCAAACACAAGTTTGTAGCCATTTTTATGTATGTATGTATGTATGTGTGTGTGTGTGTGCTTATGTACTTGGGTGGGTGTGTGAGAGAAAGAGTGTGTTTAGCTTTTATTTTCACTATTTTGAAAAAAAAATTATGGCCAGCTTTAATTTCCTACATTTTTTTTTATTATTTTAATACGTTCTGACTTTTTTAAATTTAATTTTTAAAAATATTTTTTCCAATTTTAAATGCATGTATTCGTGGATATCCATCTTGCTTTTTACTTGTTTATCTTGTAGTGGCCAGAATAATATTTTTTTAATTTAATTTTTTTTGTAATGTAAACTTTTTTCTTCATTTATTTAAAAGATTAAATTGGTTTTGATTTCGCTGCTGCTGCTTCTCTCTTTCTCTCTCTCTCCTGTGCAGCCATCTTGCCTGTACCTCCCTCCTCCGCCTGTTCTTGGGAATGATCTTCCATTTTTGCCTCCGCATCCGCCACGGTATTAAAACAAAAATATTGATCATCTACTCAAGTTCGCTTTATAATCTCTCTCTCTCTCTCTCTCAAGATTTCAAATTCTTCCCTTCTCCTCTCTCTCCAAGATTCCCTCTTCACCTCCTAGCTGACCCCTCATCCCTCGCCCTTTACCGATTCCTTGAATCTGTATTTGGCGGGCATCGCAACTGCATAATAATCTGCAAGCATCCAAGATGCATTTGAATTTAATTTTGGGAACTGCTTCTATTTACTAATCTATTTCTTTTTTAATGAATTTTATTTCTTTCTTTTTATTTTATTTATTCTTTTCATTTTGTGACAATATATAATTTTTTTCTTTTTAAAATTCTTTTTATAAATCTAATTCCCCCCTTCTTCCCCTGTGCTAATCCTCTGCAGGGAAAAATGTTCAATTTTTCAAATTATGAAGTTTCTGCATGTCGACATAACAAAGGAAGAGAGGGCACCTAATTTGAATCATAGTAGATTTCATTTGAAAAATATTATTTTGTATGCTTAGAGATTGCACAAAAAGGGACTCCTCAGAAAATAGGCTGCAGTTGTATTATGTAACTGAATAACGAAAACGAAAAAAAGGGTTCTTTAATACGACAGGGGCGCTGAAATTAGTTTTTCCTTTACTTGAGAAAAATGGCCGGTATGTGTTGATGTGGTTGCACATCAAAAGAGATTTTGAGTCTTGAACTCTAACCAAACCATGATTTGAAACGGTCTTGCTATTTTGATGACTTGTTGCGTGCATCAGTAGAGGGGGAATATTCATTTTATATATATATATATGTATATATATATATATATATATATATATATATATAAATTCCAGGTTAATATTTTCCAAGTGATGAAGTAACTAATGAAATTTTAACAAGGTTAATGCAAGCGTACTCAATACCTAAGTAGGGTAAGATATACTTTTTATTTTACATAAGCATCTATTTGTCACTACACATTCCTGAGCATGTTTCGGTCAGCCAGCTATAAGTAACTAGAGACCTCTCCAGGCGATATTGTTTATACAAAAGTGAAGTCAGTTATCAAAATTTTACAGGAGTTGAAAATTTTTATTACAGACTTCACTTTATATATATAAGTAATATTGCCTGAAGAAGTCTCTAGTTATTTGTAGCTGGCTAACTGAAACCTGCTCATGAATGTCTAGTGACATATAGATGCTTTGTGTGTGTGTGTGTCTATATATATATATATATATATATATATATATATATATATAAAAATTCTCTACTTACAATTTAGGTAGACTGTTAAACTGGCAAGTTGAATGGACGCACAGGTATTTTTAATTGATGGATAGAAAAATATTTGTACAAGCTTCTGAATTGTTGCAGACAAATATTTCGACTTATGGTTAATGATATTACCATTTTTAGTTTCTAATTATAATTTTTAAATTTTCTTTTAAATTTTTTCTTCATAACTAAAAAATCTCAATTCTTTCAGCAGATGTATAAATGTTTGATGTAAAAATAATTTTTTGTCTTTTACGAATTCTAAAAGCTAAAAACCCTATTCAAGTTAAAGAAAAACATGTACATGTATATGCCCTGCCAATTCCCAATTTTTTTTTATTTTGACTCCTTAGCAGCTATTTTTACCGGCTTAAGACGATCGAATTTGTTCCACAAGTTCAAATCCCCATATATATATATATATATATATATATATATATCTCAAGTTCAAGTCTGTAGACTAAAAATGGACAGAGTAGTTTGATGAATACCATTCCTCAGACAGACAAGGTCACTCATATATATATATATTCAGAGGTTTATATTAATATTTAACTGAAGTTTTCAAATGAAAAACCTCAAAAAACATGAATTTTATGTTTCAAATAGTTTTCATAAATGAGTTAGCTAAAACTGAATATCTAATGAAATTATCGCTTTCCTTCAGAAAATTATACTAAGCCGTATAAATAAATGTTTGTAGGCACAAAATTTCTAAACACATTTGAACATTAACGGAAATCTTTCTAGAGCTCTTTTGACTATAATCTCATCAGGAGAAAAATCGATAGCAATGAAAAATAATATTAGTGGTGAAAACAAAGACCAATGGGGGATTTTTTTTATATACAAGGTACCAAAAGACAATTAAATTAAACAATTTAATTTAATAAACGAGTATAAGGTGATTAAAATGACTCCACGAGGGAGGGGGGGAAAGGGGGAGGTGGTCAAAATTCCCCCAAAGAAATTTAATGTTTTTATCGATCCTTCTGCTAGCATAAAGATTTTCAAATCATGATTGACAGATTCCAAAATTTTAAAATGATTTTTGGAATCCGTTCTATGAAGTACCGCAAGCCACTCTATTTTATATTTATTGACTCAACAAGGATTCTCAACCAAATGCTGGCCATTAACAGTCCTAACTTGCAGAGGAAGGGAGACTCACATATCCTACACTATCTGTTTAATCTTGGACGGAATGTGCTGGTTTATACAAGTCTGCAAATGCAAAGAAGTCCACCCTACATAACCATCATCACACTGGCATTTAAATTGATAAATGATATTACTATGTTGGATGTAAGGCAAACAATCCTTGTGGAAAGAAGGACATGTAGGTTTAGTAGTATCTACCAAACGCAAGGAAATAGAGTTGAATAAGCCATAGATTAGCATGGATTAAGAAAATCAATATTATAACGCAACAATTAAGAAATTGTTAATCATCCGTGTGTTGAGGCAGAAAATATGCGAGAAACATTTCCATGCTGGCATTTTTTCCTAGTATTACACAAACACATATATTAGTCTACTACATGCAAGCATGTAGAACAGACATTAAACCAAATGCAATGTTATAAAAAGTAGTTATAGAAAGGGGAAATATTCAACATTATGATAATATTAAGAACTGCAGTGTATAATTGAATACCGTTATGTTAATAAGAGTCCTGTTTGTGAGATGTGAGAAATTTTGGAAAATTGGATATTTGTTATGCGCTGATGAGCTTGCCCAGTTGAGTAAAATTATAATTACTAAACTATTATATACTTATATGCCAACATTAGGCCAAAACAATTGTACGCAAAGTTTTATGAATAGTGGTAACTTTTCAGAAATAATTATAGTCCTACTTACACTATCAAACTACATTAATATAAACTTGGTATTATTTATTTATATCTAATTACTTAGAAGCAAAATGTCATATAGAAAACATTATTTTGCTTCTTTAAGAAGTAAGTTCTTAAAAGTTAAGCACTGTCAGGGGGAAATAAAAGGCAGTCGCCTGGTCTTGTGCATGATTGGGATTTCCAGTCACTTAATCACTCTAGATTGTTTGAATAGTTATGCTTGTATTTGACTTTATAAAATGTTAACTTTTCCTTGATTCTTGTGGTGGTTGATGGTGGCTCTAAGGTAATGTTCCTTTGCAAATGAAGTCAAAGGTGGTGGGAGTTCAAATCCTTCAACCAGTGGAAATCGTCACTTCCTGCACTGATGATTGCGAAGGATAGAACACTAGTATCTGTAGATATAAAAAATAATTATTTATAATTTAAAATTATACTAGCAGTTCAGTCCGGCTTTGCCCAGACCCTATGTACTGTTCATAACTTTATGTGCATATGTATATATATATATATCTATATATCTATATATATATAAAAGCGAAAATGTATGTTCGCTTTTTGTGTATGTCCAAGAAAGGCTTTTTTCAGATAAGCGATCGGTCGCCTAACAACTTCTTAAAACTTTTTATATCACATATAAATCGTAATATCTCAGAGTTAACAACGGAGCTCGCCTGTCTATTTAATTTGCTCGACTTCGGGAAGATAAATATTCAACATTTGTCGCTCGCTGCATGTGGGTTAGTTTTTTTCCTATAACATCTTGGGAAAATAAAAATTAAAAAAAAGCATTCCCGCAGTAAATGAAATATTATCCCGCAGTCAAACTTGACCTCATTAAGTCATTAAAACATGCACCTGCCAAATCCAAGTAATTAAATAAATTCAAACGTGTTTCCGTTAGCATCTTGCGGTGGCCCAATGGTTAAAACCGTCACACTCTTTTTTTTCACACTTTAATTTACAACTTTGCCTCAACGGTTCTGGTTCGATCCTCATACTTACCTACCAAAACATTTTTTTTTATTTTACCCCCCCCCCCGGAGTTTTGATTTACCCAAAACCACACACATCTCCAAACACCCGGGCAACGCCGGGTACCCCTCGCTAGTATATAATAAGAACCTGGACTCATGTCCAGGTAACCTACATCTAAAATTTCAAGTGTTTAGACCCAAAATTGGTAGAGTCTGCAAAGGTCAACTCTTTCAACTTTGACTTCTGGCAGTCAAATTTTCACCCAAACACTGATTAAAAAGCTTGCTACATGTCTGAATACCCTTTATGTAAAATTTCAAATGTTTAGACCCAAAATTGGCTGAAAAGTTTGCTGAAGACTGCAATGGTCAAATCTTTTGAACTTTGACCACTTGGCAGCCAAATTTTCGGCCAAAAACTGATTAAGAAGCTTACCTTTTGTCTGAATACACTTAATGTAAAATTTCAAATGTTTATACCAACAATTGGTTAAATAATTTGGTAGAGACCGCAGAGGTCAAATTTTTTTACCTTTGACCCCTTCACATTTATTGTTTTGGACTCAAATCAAATTAAAAAGTTTGATCCATGTCCAAGTAACCTACATCTAAAATTTCAAGTGTTTAGACCCAAAATTGTTGGAGTTTGGTAGAGTTTTCAAAGGTCAAATTGTTGAACTTTGACCCTTGACAGCCAAATTTCTGGCTGAAAACCAATTAAAAAGATTTTCCCTAATCTAAATAACCCTTATGTCAAATCTCGAGTGTGTAGATTGAAAATTTACAGAGTAGTTAGGTAGAGAAATGCACACACACACACACACACACATACACAATTTCACTTATATACTGGTGTTGGGACGATTAAGTGGGAATCAGAATTTTAGAGGGTATCTGAATCGGAGCAAATGTTGCCTATTTTACGATGCTCAAAATGATTCTTTTTATTGTCCCTTTTCCTTTTCTTGTTTGAAACCTAATTTTCTATTGTGTATTAATTATAAAAGGATGGTTAATGATTTGAAACGACAAAACTAAAATCTAAAGAGAAATCCTATTTACACACAAGTGTATTAGATAACATATGCACATATTACATGCGTTTTTAGTCATCCTAATATTTAAAAAAAATTCTATAGCTAAATAGATTATAAAAGAATCAGAATCGTGAAAACATTGGAATCGTCACATCATTGATATATGTATGTATGTGTGTGTGCATGTATATATGTGTATGTATGTATATAATTTTATAAAATCACTGTAGCCGTCTAGACATTTGATAGAAATGTTAATTTTAACTGTATTTCTCGCGGTTAACTTGGCTGTGTGGTTTTTTCCTTGCTGATGGAGTCAGAGATAGCTTCTTGGCCGGGTTCGAATCTTCCTTGACCGGCTGTAATTGTAACTCCTTGCACTGATGATTCCCAAAAGGATGAAAAACTAGTGTCTGTAGGTATTAAAAATAATCATAGTAATATATATATGTATATATATATATATATATATATATATATATATACACACACACACACACATACACCCACACCCATGTCTTTCATACTAAATTTATCTCTTCTCCAGTAGCCGGACTCAACTCACTTGACATTTCCATTAAATATCTATCTTCTTTAGATACATTAAAAAACACTTATAAATAAAGGAGAAAACATTGTATACGTTTTATTTAATCAATCTAACCTGTGAACAGTGTTTGACCTAAGAGGTCACGTTTTTTTAGCATATATATTTATCTCTACCTTTATAAAATGTATGTTTATATCTCTCTCTATGTACAGGATTCATTTCTGAACTAATTAATTGACCATTCTGAATTTTGGAACACAGCTGCTAGTTGTACGAGGTTCCAATGTGTACCATATTTAGTTCAATTTAGTTTTGTAAAAAGAGAGCAAAACTTGTCATGAAAATTGAGATAACTCCGATTTTTGTTAAATTAAAAAAATAGATATTAGGCATGAATTAATACATTTTCCCCAAATTTCAGTTTCGTTTGTGTATTTTAAAGAGGTTTTAGGTGGCATAAATATGAATACAACGATCCATTTGAAAATTCAAAAGAATTAGTTGCATTGAATTTGATCCAGTATAGCTTGATTTTAATCTTTGTAAGGTTACATAAAAATGGTGCAAAACTCTCCCTTTTGAGGGATTAATATATTAAATAATTTATATATTAAATAAATTATTAAATAATTTATGTATATATCTATAAAAGTGTGTGTGTATGTGTGAGGACAACACTCAACCTATACACTCAACGAATTTTTCATTTACAGACCTAAAATTTGGTATAAGAGCTGTGAAAAGGGTCAAAATTTAAAAATTGGTACTTGAGGGTTATCAGATTTTCATGTTTGTCAACTGTTGCACAACTTCGTATGCACGAATTGTTCACATTACAGCTTCCTTACATAAAGAATAAGTAGGTTTGAAAACATTTTTAAAAGACCATGGCGTACTTGATTCACTATCTTTATGTTTTAGTTACGATCTCAGCTCGAGTTTTTTTCTGATTTTTTTACTTAAAAGAAGTGAACTGTTTAGAAAAAAATTAATACTCGCATGCACGTCTTAGTTTCCGTTCGGTTTGCTTTTTACTTCATTTTTTTTTTCCTTAGGAATTTAATGTTACGGTTAACACCGGGAAACGTCGGGTACATCTGCTAGTATTATATATATAATATATATATATATATATATAAACTTATTTATATGTTTATATATATATATATAAACTTATTTATATGTTTATATATATATATATAAACTTATTTATATGTTTATATATATATATATATATAAACTTATTTATATATATATATATATATATATAAACTTATTTATATATATATATATATATAAACTTATTTGTATGTTTTTATATATATATAAACTTATTTGTATGTTTTTATATATATATAAACTTATTTGTATGTTTTTATATATATATAAACTTATTTATATGTTTATATATATATAAACTTATTTATATGTTTATATATATATAAACTTATTTATATGTTTATATATATATAAACTTATTTATATGTTTGTATATATAAACTTATTGATATGTTTATATATATATATAAACTTATTTATATGTTTATATATATATATATAAACATATAAATATGTTTATATATATATATAAACTTATTTATATGTTTATATATATATATATATAAACTTATTTATATGTTTATATATATATATATATAAACTTATTTATATGTTTATATATATATATAAACTTATTTATATGTTTATATATATATATAAACTTATTTATATGTTTATATATATATAAACTTATTTATATGTTTATATATATATATATAAACTTATTTATATGTTTATATATATATATAAACTTATTTATATGTTTATACATATATATATAAACTTATTTATATGTTTATATATATATATATAAACTTATTTATATGTTTATATATATATATATAAACTTATTTATATGTTTATATATATATATAAACTTATTTATATGTTTATATATATATGTATATTAACTTATATTTGATTAATATTTATTTATATAACTTCAGACTTATTCCTTGCTAATCAATTTAATATATATCCACTTCAATTGTGCTAAATTAGTTATTAGTAGAGCTAGTATATGGGTTGCTTAGCTTACATAGATAAATCGAGGTTTCGGCCTTTGCTATCTCTTTGTAGCCAACACACTATTAAATTGAATGGCTTACGGGTTCTGAGGAGGTCATAATAATGTCATGTGTACTGACACATGTATATACATTAGATTACCATGCTGAAAAAAGTCATTTTTTCTCAAAACGTTTTAGTAATTTAATCAACACTGAGTGAAGAGAAATTACAAAGCTGGGAGAGAAAGATGGGTGACTTGTTCAGTTAATTATAGATTACCATAAATTACAAGGCTAAAACAATTGTTTTCAAACATGAATCAATCTCAGAATTAAACTGTTTTAGCATGCATTTTGTATAATTAAAATCAGTATGAATAAATCTCAGGAAATTAAATGTTGATCAACTCGCGTTTAATATATCTGTATATTTTTTAGCCTATTTTTCAATGGCCAAAAACGATTCTTTTAAGTTTTTTTTTTCATTTGATTTTTGTTTGAAACAAAATCTTCCATTGCTGGTAGTAATGATAAAATGATAAATATTTATTTTAAACTACTTGCAAAAATAAAATCTATAGACCACTCTTCACAAGTGTATTTTTACGTCGGAGAAATTATCTGCACATTTAACATGCTTGCTTTTTTTTTTTTTTTTACAGTAATCGGGGAAAATATCAAATTCATAGTTACATATTTAGAGATTTATAAAGAATCGGAATTGGGAATTTAGTACGGAATCGATAATTGTGTTAGAATCAGGGAATATATATATATATATATATATATATATATATATATATATATATATATATATATATATAATTTAAACAAGTTTAAATGCATTGAATGAATTTAAAACTAATATTTTTGAAAAAGTATTTAATACCAAGCATAACTTAATAAATACATACTATATAAACATTTACAATTGCTTATACATCCATATTTAAATACCCAGTGTGCTTTTTTTTATGAAGTACCTTATATGTTTATCATTTTGTTAGATAGAATCTTCAATCACCAAAATACTACATTCACTCCAGGGGTCGTTCTACTGATTTCCAAATCGATTTATTTAAAACATTAACATACATAAATAAATCGGTCTTTGCACTTACATTAAAACTGAACTGAAAAAGTATAAATAATCAGATGTTGTATGGGAATGGCATTTCATGAAAAATTGGATGTTTCCTGAACTGCGTAAAAATAGAAGGATTCCATAAAGGGTTTACAAAATTATAAATGTGAAGAATTAGCAGGAAAACTTTGTCTTCAACTAAGAAATATAAACAAGACCATTTTGAAAATCTTTTGTTCTCATAGTTAAAAAAGAAATGAATCAAATTCAGGTCCTGATTTAAATCAAATAGAAAAGATTTTTTTATATACAATATCAAAGTCATATCTTCAATGAATATGTTTTTTTCTTTTTTTTTTCTTTTTTTTTTTCTTTTCTTTTTTTTTTATTTTTGTACCGACCAGCGTTGCCCGGATGAAGGGCATTCCCATACAGACACAACATATGATTCTTTATATTTTTCGGTTCAGTTTTAATGTTTTCCATAGACATTTAGGAGCAAAATATAAAAAACGATTTTTTTATGTATGTTAATGTTTAAAAAAATTCGATTAAAAATCTTAGATAGGATGACCCCTGGAGTTAATGTAGGATTGATTGAAGATTCTAGCTAGGAAAATGATAGACATATATAAGGTACAGTAACAAGGATGATCATGGATCCTCCTATCCTCCTCTCCCTAACACTTTTGAATGGCCTAGTGCCAAATTTATTTTTGTATTTTTCAGAAATAAATTTTGCAAAGTATAGTATCTGTTCTAATACATGTCAGTTTTTTTTCTATCCATGCTTAGTGAAGAAATCTTTCTAGACTGATTCAATTTTTATTTTTGCCTCGATCCAGAGAGCCCATTTTAAGGGAACTAGATTTTCCCCACATTAAAAACCGATCTTGTGTCTAACTCTGCCCTTGTGAGAAGGCAAGTAGATAGAGATATTATTATTAAAGTTAATCACATTCACAACATTTTGGCCCATATAACGTCCAACCTTCTTTAGGTGTAATTTTTCAAACTTTATTTTGCCAAAAGGTTCTCAGGTTTGAATAGATGTTGAAAAGTTATGAGTAAAACCTCTAGGGTGAGAGCAATAATCCGAATCAATCAAATACAAACTTAATCCTCATCACAAAAATAAAATCTGGAAGACAAAAAGATCAGTTTAAAAATGTAGAAAAAGAAGGTTTAAAATTTTTATTTTGTTAAAACAAAATTAAATCTACATATTCTTTATTTAGCTATCTACTTCACGAGAAACGGTCAAGATACTTTGAATATTTCTTTATCATTATTAGGAAGTTGACCTGATTCTTAAGGAAAATTGTTATTACATTCTGTGAGCCTTCGGGTTAGGATCAAGGCATAGTATCTGTTTTGTTCTCAATCAGAGAAAAAAAAAATTGACTGGGCTACTTTTAAAAATCGTTTTTTAATTTAGCGTGCCCTTCCCATTAAAAAAAACAATCTTCCATCAAACTCTGTACTTGTGGGGAGGTAAGTAAATAAAGACACTCTTTATAAATCTCATAGATGCCACCACATTTTTTATGCTTTATCTCTCCTATGATTGTCCTTTGTAAAAAAAAAAGTAATGTGTTAATTCTTTTAGTTTAGTCACCTAAAATTTGAGAATTATTGCATGATAATGAAGTGTTTAGTAAATAAATTATATCTTTTAAAAAGAAGACAAGTTTTTGACATCATAGGATATTTTTGAAAAGAGAACCAGTTGACAAAATTTGACGTTACACACATGCGCAGTATTTTTTTTTTATGTTGTTACTCCAACCGTGTGTGTATTTTTCTGGCAACATAAGCAATAATGGGTCAAAAATTAAAAATAAGGGGCACTTATGTATTTGAATATTTTTTGTTTTCATTTTAGGAGAGTTCCGCCCACGGCAAGGAAAAAGTTAATCAAGTCCCCCACTCCACCCCACCCCTTCCTCCCCATAATATGAATAGCTTTCTGTATTTGCACAAGGATGTTAAAACGCATAGGTGCCAAATAAAGAATTCTTCAGAGAAAGGATGAAGCAACTCCGTCTGAGTGCCAGTTCGATTCATCGAGTTTACTGTAAATTTTCATCCACATTTTCTGCTCATTTACTTCAAATTTTCACTCATATTTTCTTCTCTTGTATTCTCTTTAATGTTTCTTCATCTCCTTCACCCGCAGTCAAGGGGTTTTCACTTGGCACCAAAACCAACAGTATAGGCATTTGTTGAGATGGCTTGAGGTATGTTTCTGGTTCTGTTCAGTTCTGAGATACCCACCCTCCTAGAATTTCTTTTCCGTTTGAGACATCCTGACGGGACTACTCGGGTATCTTTTGCAGACCAGCATGCTCTTGTTAGAACATTGGCTTCTCAAATCCCATTTTTCCGACCCTCGTGCCACATCATTTTATCAACACCGATTGTAGCTTGCAGTCATTGCTTACACAGAATTGTACCTATTTACTATGCCTCCCCACAGGACAGAGTTAGACACCAGGGTCGTTTTTTAACGTGGAGAATAGGTACAAAAATAAAAATTGTCTCAGTCGTGAAGGGCCTCTCCTCCACCGAAAGAGAACAAGAAACGGAAGCGCAGCATCCGAAGAACAGACACCACACCTTGATCCTGAAAGAGTTGTTTGATATCCTCTAGTGATGAATTTTATTGACAATTCAATATTTTTCCCCATTCCAATTCTTTATAAATCTCTAAATATTTAACTATAAAGTTGTTATTTTGTCCCGATTAGATTACCGTAAAAATACATATTAAATGGAAATATATTTTCTTAAACGTAAAAATACACTTGTGGGGGGAGGGATCTAAAGATGTTAGCTAAAAATCAATATTTATTATTTTATTATTACTATTTTGTTTAAACAAAATCAAATAAAAAGATAATGAAAGGAATCGTTTTTGGCATCGGAAAATAGGCAGAAATTTGTCCAATATCAATTCCGATACTCCCAAAAGTTCCGATTTTTCCGATTCCGATTAATCGTCCCAACACTAATATCCTCCAATGACTATTATTATACATTGTATCAGGTTTCAGCAAATATATTTTAGCAGGAGTGCAACTGTATTCAGATTTTAATTTTTTGGATAATTATTTTATAATTCGGCAACTGTATGGCCCTTATGTCCCAAACGATTCCTTATCTAAGGACCCCACCCCCTCTCAATATTTTATGTTCTTTATTTCAAAATGATGTCAATTCTCTCAAATGATTTATTTACTTTTTGTACATTTTCAAAACTTATCTTTTTTGTCTTTCGGATTTTATTTTTGCTGTGAAGATTTATAAGTTTCTATTTGAATCGAATTATTACTCTCATCTTAGAGGCTTTATTCATGACTTTTTGGCCTTCATGTGCATCTTTTCAAACTTGAGAACCTTCTGGCTGAATAAAGTTTGAAAAATTTCTGTGTATGTTTATTTAGCAGTTTTGCATGGTGCTGAACCAGAATTTAAATATGTTAAGGCCTTGGGGACATTTGGAGCTAAATGGTGGTGGTGGGGGGCAAATGATGGATTTAGTCATTTCTTTTTTTGCAAAGTGCAGAACTCAAATTTACATATGTTAAGGCTTAAAACTGCGCCGTTTGTTCATTTTCACCAGGATTTGACGTCACCTGGGGACTTTTGGGGTTAAATGGGGAGACGGGGCAAATACTGAACTTGGTCATTTTTTATGCCTCATTCACTGTGCATTCACGGGGGACCATGCATGCTTCACTTTTTTTTTTCTTTTTTTTTTTTACCTGGAAAATGTAGTAGTGAATTTGTAAACAGTTTTTTTTTTTTAATTTTATTTTGTTATTAATTTAAAAATTCACCCATTTAAAAAATAATCCTCGTAATAGTCGACTATTATCGCTTAACCGTGAGCATTATATTATGTTGGGGCAAAAAAAATTTTTTTACTTGAAGTTGAACGACATTATTTTTGCACCAACCCAATACTTTATTCTGTGATGTGATTTTAGTGGAACAGCCTTTTATTTACGCAAGCCACACTCGATATGTTAATATTCGTGATCGCCACTAATTCTAGTATAAATTCAAGTTTTTTTTTTGTTTTATCTTCCATGGGAACATCTTTAGGGGGTTCTATACAAGATGAGTTGATATAAATTGTTGGTCAATCCAATATTTAATTCCAATCATGAGTCTAGTTTGAAGTCGTCATTTATTTTAACTGATTGATTCCTTATAAGATTAAGTCTCTATGAACAATCCAGACAATTTTGTCAATTGATGATAACGAATTATTTTCATAAAGTTGAAAGAGATAATTTATTTTATTTTATTTTTTTTTAATTATTATTGTGATCAATTTATGTATTTACCTGCCGTTGCCCGGGTTGAAGGCGTAGACCCCCCACCAAAAAAAAACCATTCAACGTACAACCAGGTTTACATTTTATTTTTGTTTTATAGCATTTTAAAAAATCGTTTTAGATTCCCTTTTATTTTGTTTTTGATTTTAGTAAATAATTTAGTGTGTATTTTACGTATAGGCGAGAAACCTACACACACGGGCATGTATGAGTTTTATTTTAAATATTTGTCATTTTAAAAACACATAAGAACATTTCGTTTGGGATTAATGAGTTAAAGTAGTTAAAAAACAAAAGCTAATTTAAAAAAATATCAATTTTTTTTTTCAGGTTGATAGTTCTTTAAAACTACAACTATGTTGTTAGGTAATTTTTGTATCTTTTGTACGACAGTGGCGCACACGGAAATGTTTTTGCCTCATCTAGCTGCACAAATGAACCATGAATACTTGACCTTTGTCTTTAAACTTTGATTCATAACTGAAATTATTTTAATCAACATGTTTAAAGACTTCAAATAATTTTCTAATTCTGAAAGATCACACGATCATAAACAAGTCGGCCATTTTTAATCCATTATCAACCCATGAAGAATGGCGGGCATAGTGTCATTCGAAAGTGGTTTTGAAGCTTTTTTTTAAACGATCCATTATTAAGTAGTCATTTCTAGCTTAAATTTGAAGTTTACGGAGGAACCCGTGGCGTAGGAAATAAAATACTTGGTAAAATTTTCTTGTAAAATTATTTTTCTGAAGGATGACAGTCAAAATAGAGTTGCGAAATACTTAGGATTTCTACTCAGGCTGACGGAACGAGAACATGCTACCTCATGGATTAAATAAAGTGTTCCGTTCGAAATTCTGGTTGAAAGAAAGTTGGGGGTTACATAGACCGAAATGGTTTGGAAATAGTTCTCGGGATGAGAACAGTAGTTTGAAGAATCCAAATAATACGAATCCTTTATTAGTAATTTTTGGCTTGAATTTGAAATTTTTACAAATATGGTTTATGTGTTGAGCCATTCTAAAAATTCCTGAATTTTCTTTCGTGCTTCTTCTATCATATAAAGAACCATTTTTTTTCTTTTGCGCTTAATGTTTTATTTATTTAAAAAAAAAAATAATAAAAATAATATATATATATACTTTCACTATACCGATGAAGACTGAAGGATCGGACGAAAATTATGTACCTGTAAAAAGTTTTTTAATTTTTTTTCATAATATTATTTTGTATTACTGCACGTCACCAATTGAAAACGAATAAAGAAAAGTTATAAGCTTTTATACTTTTCGTATTCTTTTTTATACATTTCCATATATATATATATATATATATATATATATATATATATATATATATATATATATATATATATATATATATAATGTAAAATTTCCGCTTCCTTCAATGACCTGTGTTGTGCGTGCGCGAGGAAAACAATTATTGTATATTATTAAGAATGCCGTCCTCCCTTCCCAATTATAGCTAACATCCTTTGGAGCTTTTTCTACGCTCCGCCGCTCCATTCACTTGGAACAGCTTATTTTATTGTACTATCGAAAGAACACACACACACACACACACACACACACACACACACACACACACACAGCGTATTAATTACTGATGAGCAGTGAGCACTAGCACTTCCGTTATTGTATTTTGAAAAAATAAACATTGTTAAATTAAGTTTTTTAAGAGTATAATTATTACATGCAGTAATGTTTCAATTAGGTATTGATACCTATGGTTTCAAATTTTGCTAGTTGGGCCAAAGAACACTAATGTCCTAAGTTTACCAGTCAGTGGTCTAAAAGTCTGCTTGTTTCTTCTTTGTCTGCCTATTTCTACTCTCCATTTGTTTCTCTCTACCCCCCCCATATAATATATATATATATATATATATATATATATATATATATATATATATATATATGAAGATATATTTATGGCATACACTGAGGCTGTAAGTGTACTTAGCCCGAAGATTTCCTGCGTGAATGAAACGCGGACGCTTCTGTGTAACTTAATTGCTATCTGACAATTTATTTTAACCTTCACAAGTAATCTAGATAGATATTTATAACTATATAATTTTATACTTAACTGAGTTTACTATTTGTATTTAACGTGATGTGTGTGATGTGTTCGTCATTCTGTCCTTGCTTCAATCCGCGATCACTTGGCTCAATCATGTTTTTGCACGCCTTTTTTTTTTTTTTTTTTTTTTTTTTTTTTTTTTTTTTATTAACTCGATCCTTGTTAGTTACTCACCGTAAAGTGCTAATAATCCTGCAGACGACAATAATAACAACGCCAGGTGACGGGCATTTGCTTCCCTCGGACTTGTCGTAGCTACTTGAAAAAAAAAATAAATAATCCATTCACAATGAAAGCTTTTGTTATATTAATGTTATCACATTACACATGGTGACATTTACACCACTTACGTGTCCTGCTGTCAGCAAATCAAGATGTGTGTTCTTTATTCTATTGAATCGTAATAGCCGCAAACACCGGAAACATCGCGTGTTTGATGAGGGAATAATGCGATTCTCTCCCGGATTATACTTCTAAACAGATTGCGGCGTCTTTGCCGGACGAAGTCCTTCCTTTTTGGTTTCATTCTGACAACCTAGGGGCTGACGTTTCCTTGTCGAAATAAGATATGGTTTTGCTCGGTCCTAGAAGGTACATCCTCCCACGCATTACCTCCTGATTCGAGCGGGATTGCCGATCGCCTGCGGCGATCTACTGGGAATGGCGACGGGTCCAATCACAGGAGACATTTTACTCGCCCAGTGTTTACTGTTTCTCTTATTTGTGTGAGTTTGTGATCCCGCTTGACACGCATTCGCATTATACTAAGATCAATCTTGTTTAACTTTGCTGATTCTACTCCGTGTTTTATTTTCGATACTAGGCATCCTCCAATCTTTATTTTGCGTCTCTCCTTTTTTTTTTTAACACCATTTACTCTCAAACTCCACTCCTATTTATTTTGCTTCCACTTATTCCCCACTTCCATTTAGAGATTGTTTTCAGTTCTAAGCAAACCAGAAAACAGTGTGGCAACTGTATGCTCTTAAAACGCGTAGATCTTGCTAAGCTGCTTCTGATTTATTTTAGAAAGAGGGTAACACTCCACATCATTTTTTTGTTGTTTTTTTTTTCATGAAAATGTAAACACATTTTTGTAAGTACCGTTTATTTAAAAATAGGATAGTCTAGGAGGTAAATGTGGTGTTAAGGTGACTGCTGAAATGAAAGGAGTACTGGTGAAAATGAGAAAGGAACAGTGCCTTGACGAATGGCTCAAAATGCGTCGAGTTACGAATAGGATGACCACCGACACTCACACACTCCATGTTTTTGGGTTAAAAAAAAAAAAAAAAATTTTAAGAACTTTTATCTAATTAGTCAATCCAGAGTGCCTCTTTTGAGAAGATCTAGGTTTTCCTCATAATGGGGAGAAAAAACTGACCTTGCTCTCCTGGGGAAGCGAGTAAATATGAACTGCAGAAAACCTTTCTTTTTTTTTTTATTCTTCAATTTCTCCAAATGTTCACTAATTCTGTCAACATTTGATAAATGGAATTTTAATTTTGACGACCTACAACACTTTCAATTAAAATATTCAATGAATTTGTAACGGGGGAGATTCGTTTTTTTTTTTTTTTTTTTAACAATTTGTGTGTGTTTGTTTAATTTATTTTAATCTTTGAAATTTTATCCCCCCCCCCCCGCCCGCAAAAATCAAAATAAAAAATTTATTTTCAATATCTTTTATATTCCTTCAATTCAAGTGAGATGTCGCTAAGAGTCCAGTTATCGTTCATCCGAGATGAAACTGAAAACAAAGACCTATACCAAGATCAGACATCTTTTCTCGATTAAAATTTCACGAAGAATCCAATAGGAGTTATTAATCTTATATGAATGCCTCTTTCCCTTTATTAATATTGTAGGGTCTTCGTTCACGCCGAACCTTCCTAAACAACAAAGACAGCATTTTACTTTATTTTAGAAAATATATATTTGTTAATGTGATTCCTGGCAGCATGAGAACACAGAGTACCATTATTTCACTGACAATTCCGGATAACCCTCTTAGTTTTAAAAATAACAGTAGAACGTTGTTTCAAACGCTTTTTTTTTTTTTTTTTTAAACTTTACTGTTCAAGCAGTTGGATACATTCTATGAAATCTACCCGAAAGAAAAAAGAAAAAGTAATTTATAAATTGTATATATTTTTTTAATTTGCATAATTTAAACCGAAGAAGATATCTTTAGATTTTTAGTTCTGAACTTGGGATTGAGTATAATTCACCCTTGTCTGTTCGTCTGTCCGCACTTTTCTCAATAACTACGCCTTGAAATTTTTTGAAATTTTGCGCAAACATTAAACTCATGTTTAGGATAGGAGTAAAAAAAAAAGTAACAACGAATTTTCCGGGAAAAATCTTGTTGCCCCCCTCCCCCTAGATGTACCTTTCGCGTTAAAATAGCTAAAATGGACACGTTTGTGCTTATTAAAAAAAAAATTGATGCCTTGGATTTTTATAAAACTTTCTGAAAAGTTGTAACTAACTGATTTCTATACAATTTGTTTGTCTATACTTTGCGATAACTTTTGGGTGTGCCCCAGGGGCTCTTTTAGGGCTAATAAAAACACTCCATTTATGGAACTATTTTACCATATTTGTCTAAAATTTTCTGTGTATGTCTATGTAGCAATTTTTCATGGTGCTGAAATCAAATTTAAATATGTTAAGGCCTTGGGGACTTTTGGGGCTAAATGGGGAGGGGGATCAAATGATGAACTTGGGCATTTCTTTTTTTGCATATGTTAAGGCCTAAACCTGCATCGTTCTTTTTTTTTTTTTTCCACCAAGATTTGACGTCCCCTGGGCACTTTTAGGGCTAATTGGTGGGATGGGGTGGGGGGCAAATGCTGAACTTAGTCATTTTTTTATGCCTCGTTCACTGTGCACTCACGGGAGACCATGCATGCTTCACTTGTTTAATTCTTAAATGCATTGTTGTTGGTGTTGTGAAGAAGAAGAAAAAGATTTGGATTATTCAGAGTATTAGTTTCATCTTGAGAGAGTTCTGTTCACATTTTCAGTCGAACTTGGCTAGCAGAACGAGAACAATCTACACTAGTAGTTCGACTAGAATTTCGACTATTGAGTTCCCCAATCCGAAAAGATGAAATTGGATAAGGTTGGAAGTTACATCGTCCGAAACGTTGTGAAAATATCAACGAAAGGCGAGATTAGTACTCTGAATAATACAAAATACATAAGTATACAAAATTTTTTTGATGTTTTTGCATTACTTGCATTTAAAACAAAGTATATAACTAATTTTTTTATGGAAATCGCCCCAGTCAAGATATGAAGCCACTTGATGTAAAGAGAGAGAAAAAAAGAGAGAACGAAATAAAAGAAATATTACTTTAAAGTAAAAAAATAAATAAATAAACTACCTATCTATGTGTTAGGTTGGTAGATTCCAACCCACAAAACAGCAATTCTTTCCCTTTTGTCAGAAACATTGCTCATGGAATATGAGAACTAAACGACAAAATAAGGGAGGCGAGGGTTATTTAATGATTGATTTCTTGTTTTCACGATAGGGTAAGCAATGCTTACCTTATATTTGTCGGATGAAGTGAATGACGTCACACTCACCACCAGTTGACTGATCTTGTTTCTTTCTACTCCTTGGGCATTTTTTTTCTTGTTGTTTTGATTCTCTCTCCGTGACTTTGTCTTTTCTGGTGGTTCATCGCCGGGAATGTGCATTTTCTAATCCCACATGGGGGCACTGGCTGTGTGTGCGCCCGCCATGTGCGATGGAGAGAAGGGACAAGAATGGAAAAGGGGGCGGAGCTTAATGATTTACGGACTGTCAACCGCCATTGCCAGTTTCAGCCAGCTCATTTCCATATTGGTTTGGAAGCGCAGGTGGGTGGAGAGGGAGAGGGGCGTAAACGAGATAATTTTCTGATTTACACCCCCTTCTCACATCATAATTAATAACGTGATGGGAACACTTTTGAGTGTTCAATTTCACACCTTTTGTGCTTTATATTTTAAAATATACACGATCAGTGAGGAACTTTTCTGATAATTATTTTACTACACACACACGTGTGTGTGTGTATGTTTAACATATTCGAGTTTCTGTTTTTCCAACGTTATATAGTTGAATTCCCTTTTGTAATTGTGAATTTTCTAGCAGTAGCGGTCTTATGCAAGTGTTAAGTTTGTTGGACTTAGTATGCCTAGGAATTTATATTGCATTTTTTAAAATGCTATTTTATTACTTTTTTATAAAATACGCAAAACGTCTTAGAATATATATATATATATATATATATATATATATATATATATATATATATATATATATATAATCAGTAAAAGAATAATATTTTCAAAAAAGAGCATTAAGAGGGTCTGTTCGTTATAAAGTAGTAACATTTAAGAAATATTTATAACTCTAGTACTACACTATTCAGCTATCTCAGTTGAAACTGTTATTTACTTATATGTAATTACTATCATAATTAGTAAAAATGCATATAGAAAACAATTATATAATTTCAATTAATAGTGTTTATACCTATGTAGAGCATGGTAATATAGGTAATAATTCCACATAGTTAAGAATGAAAAAAGAAATTTCGGTTTTCCATTTTTTTTTATTCTTTGTATATAGTACAGACACACACGCACATATAAAAATCACGTTGAAACACCGATTCCCATGAGATCACTGAAGTTAAGTCATATTCAGTCTGGTCAGTACTTAATGATTTATCAATTAAGAAACTGAATTGCTGCATGGGAACGATCGGAGCTCTTGCGGCAGATGCTGAGCGCCTCCGCCTCGCCTCATCACTTTCAATCAAAAACATCGAGATGGAAAAGTCCAGTTTGACCCCCACACACATCTTTACTGGGATAAACGAAAAAAAAAATGTTACAGTTTGTTCTTGCCTAGATTTCAAATTTGCTTCAATGGTATCATGTTAAGATGCCGAAGAAATATAATTTTCACGGTAATTTAGTTAAGTGTTTGTCTTATATATATATATGTGTGTGTGTGTGTATGTTATTTGTTTTTGTTTGCGATACTTTTGAATGAATTCAATTATTTATACGAAAGTGCATTTTTACCTAAATGCGAGTTGGGAATAATTTTCTCTTTTACTAATTTCGTACCCTCAAATGGGGAGGGGCATATATATTGTTTTAAAATATAATTATCCACTGACACTTGTTTCGTCGTCTACGACTCATCAGAGTGGTTTCATCTAGTGCATCCCCAAAACCTCTGGTCTTGATGGAGAAGAGACTAAAAGTTGCGACTATGGTTTCAAATGATCTGAGACTGATCTGAGCAAGAGGAGACTTGATTCCAAATATCTCTCATATGTTATAATGTTATAGCTCCCCTCTTTGGGTTTCATACATAAAGCAAATTTCACAGTGTATAAGAATTATTTGATACTGGAGATATTGATAATCGTACCCTATTTCCAAAAGAGAGTAGATATAACAGATGAGAAATATTCGGAATCAAGTCTCCCCTTGCTGTTATTTCAGATCATTTGAAACGATAGCAGAAAATTTTAGCCCCCCCCCCTCTCCATCAAGACCAGTGGTTTGGTGGAAATATCAGATATTTTGTAATTCATATGCAAAACTAAAAAAACAAATGACTCTGATTGAAACATTTTATGGCTGTAAAAATGTGCCAAATATAGGCTCTGGATGGTGAATGATCCCCTTAATGTGCGACCTTAAGGGCAAATGTCATATAACCCACTACGCAATTTAGTGCATTACCTTTCCAACAAGCCTTCATTTCTTAAATTCTGATGAATAATCGCTTGTTCTATGGGACGAAACTACGTGAAAATTTGAAGATTATAATACTATTCTATGGTTAAAATTTTATGACGATTGGTAAAAAAAACAAACTATTTTCAAACCAATAAAATATGCCCAAATTTGCCTACATATATATATATAGTGTCCTGCAGGCTAGTTTCAGTTTTGCTGCTTCGGTTGTCTCTGCTGTAGACTTGCTAGGCCACTAATATATATATATATATATATATATATATATATATATATATATATATATATATATATATATATATATATGTTTGTTTGTTTGTCTGTACAACTTTCTACTGAGCCAATTTGTTTGAAATTTTGTGCGGAGCTTTGTTATAAGGTACAGCGAATTAACTATTATGGTATCCGTTCGATATACAGTTAGGGATTAATAAGGATAAGTCTTAGGTTAGTGCAAAAATGTTTTTTTTTAATATATAGTTGAACGTTAAAAAACGGCATTATTTTTGCCCCAACCTAGTGTTTAATAGAAAAATGAGCACAAATCCACCAATTTGGCATAAAGAACTTATTCTAAGTCAACTTTTGCTTGTTTTTAACTAACTAAAAATCTAATATATATATATATATATATATATATATATATATATATATATATATATATTACATTACTCCATTTGAATAGAATGGTTGCTAACATCGCTTTTACCTTGAGATACGCTACAACAATAAAAACTGCAATATACAACTGCTGTTTTCTGTGATGACTTGTAGATTTCCTTTCTCTGGCATTCTGTCTTTGCCCCTCCCCTTCCCTTCTGCCTATGTCTCCTCTCCTTCCTCGGTCACGTTCTGTCTTCTGCTCCCCCACAAGTCTTCTGTGCTCCGCCCCCTGATCTGTTTCCATTTCTTATCATATATGATATACTTTTTTTTTTGTAGTTTTCGTCATCCCCCTCCTCCTTTAGTTTCTTATGAGTTAACGCTTCTACAGGTTTAGTCCTCTATTCTCTCCCACCTTATTTTTCTTTTTACTTTTTAAAACCCCTCCCCCTTATTGGTGTGACGGTGGTGGCTGGTGGTGATGGTTATAGTGGCTACCTCCACCGTAACTGCTGCTGCTGCCGCCACCAGCATCTTTTGGCACCGTCGTCATCATCATCATCATCATTCATGAATGGATCTCCCTTCCATCCCACTTTCCACTTCTTGGAGAGTGTGGTTTCTTCTTCCCTCTCTCCTTCCCACCCAAATCCTTTTTCCCCAACCCATAATCATTTGGTGCTGTGGCAGATCGGCTCCACTTCTCATCCTCCAGTTGTGCAGGCCACGCGCCCAACGAGCGAACACCATGCAGCGGATTTTACTTTGATGATGAAACCAGACTCTTCCTGTGTTTCTTCACCGGTGGAACGGCCAAACTAAATGGATCACTATCCAGTAGGTGGCCCTCGTCGGCCACAGCGGCCCATGTGAGTTGACCCAAAACCACCATTCTACCATGCAACCCCTCCCCGGCCTTTCTTTAATTTTTTTTTGTTCTTTTTGTCCTTTTAAAATTCTCTTGATTATTTAAGTTCTTGCTTAATTTAAAATATCTTCTGAGAGACTATTTAGACTATTATTTATTATCTTGGTTGTTATATGTATTTACAACGTCAGGGAGTACATCGGCCGAAACGTTGTGAATATAAAAACCTAGATGAGAATAGTAGTCCGAATAAGGCACATAATCTATCCTCATCTAAAAAAAAAAAAAAAAATTCCGGCCATCTTGTTATTGATTCAAACACACGGACACAAACGGGCACGTGCACACCCACATGAAATAATGAAAAACGTCTTATGAACGCGTACATGCTCGTAGTATTTTATTTTCGATTTTAAGTTAAGCCTTTTAAAGTTATGATAATTATTTATTATTATTATTGTTTAAAATATTTTGACAAGAATGATAATAATAATAATGTTTAATTATAATAGAAATCTTGTTTTTTTTGTGCGTACAAAAATGTTACTGTGGTAAATTCGGATGTTTTTTTTCCCCCTGTTAGGAAAATTGGTGCTAATTCAGATTGACACTTATGGCGGCAGTTAAAAGTAAACGAAAATACAGAAAAGTCTGTATGATGTATGTACCGGTCACGGAACGAAGATTAAATACTCCAAAAATCACGTAATTAGATAAAGTATATATATATATATTTTTTTTTTAATTCAAGAAAATCAACTTTTACGACAAAGCGAGTCGTAGTGTTTTCATCGGCCATGATTAAATCCGATGAAATAAAAAAGGGGAGAATACTCAAACAGAAGTTGATAGGTTTCAATGCAGTATTAAAATCATAAATTTTGATTTTCTTAGTTTTAAATAAAACTACTTGATCGATTTACGTAATTTTGGGAATATGACATTTTCGTTTTATACAGGCTTTTCTGTATGTTCTTTACTTTTAATTGCCGCCATAATTAATTTAATTCTTTTTAAGGAATCCTTATTTAAATATATTTTGGAAACTTACCAAGTATTCTCTATTTTTTTTTTTTTTCGCCAAGTTTTGTCAAACGAAATAAACGAAACCTCAAAAAGTTTCATTTTCCACCGTCTTTTCTGTCAATATTTATTGTTCGAATTTATTAAGTTTTATTTATTTATTTATTTTTTCATACATTTTAATTTTTGTATACTTGTGTGCGTAAATCCGCTTGTGAAATAAAATGACAAAAACTATGAAATACTTGCTTGTCATTGAAAAATATTATTGCTCACTTTAAATTACGGAAAACGACCGAGTATTTTTCTTCTTGTTTATGAAATTAAACAAACATGCATAGTTCTCAAACGACGCTATTTACTAGCCATTGACATTTTCACGTACATCTTCTAAGATAAAAACGACGCATGGTTTTACTCTATCGTAAAATCCTTAATCATACATGGATAGATTTTATTTTATTTTTTATAATTCTACTCAATTATTTTCCGTAATTTTTGGTGTACTGTGTACGCCAATATTTTTCAACAAGTATTTCATTAAGTATTTCATAATTTCTTTTTATTTTAAATGTCATCTTTCACAAATGTGTTTACGTTATGTTAAAATAAGTGCTTTTTGAATAATTCCCACATAAAAGATAAAATTTGAGGTACATTGTTTTTTTTGTCAACATTTTTTGTTATACCCAAAACATTTTTCTCCATCTGTTTCCTCGTTGTACAATATTGCGCGACCACGTTTTTATTTCACAATTAATAATAAACCAAATATTGACGGATTCAAACTTGTAAACAGTAATTTGAAAAGTAAATATGTTTGTTTATTTTCAACAATGACTGTTTTAAATTAGCGTTAATGAAGGAAGCCATACTGTTTTCAACCAATGCTCTTTTCCTTTCTAAAATAATTTTTGCACTCTTAGTTTTTTGTTTAGTGTTAGTATTGACTTTCCTCCCACAGCAGAAAGATGTGACACAAGATTGGAAAATGGAAATTGAAAAGCCAGCGCTCAACAACAATAAAATTAACAAACCACAAAAAATGCCTGAGCAGTCCCGTCAGCATTCTATAGTAAGGGCGCTTCCAGCGATTAATAATAAACCCCTTCTCAATGAGATGGTAAAGCATAGGAAGCTAGAGTTTCTATAACCATATCTCACAACACAACCCGACAGGAAAAAAAGACACCTAAACTCAAATAACCTAAACTTTGGCGAACTGATTGTCGAAGACGTATCTTCGGCTTGGTTGTGTTTGTAGATTTTCAGCGCAGTCATAACATTTTTTATTATCTGTATCGACCTGACGTTAACCGGGTAACCTTACATTTATTTTGTTTCGTTTTTTTTTTTTTTTTTTTTTTTTTTTTTCAAAATAAGACATTGAAAAATTCAATTTAATTATGTTATCGTCTGCTAATTAAATTAATTATTGAACTAAATTGTTATAAAACTATAACTGATGTAGGGCAATGTTACTTTAAAACAATTGGATGTAAATGGAAACTTGAATGGGTATTTAAAAATCTTAAAACGTTTAATGGGTATTTAAAAAATCTTAAAACGTTTAAAAATGAATTTGGTTATGAGTCGAGATTACCTTATCCGTTCTTTTTTACTTCCGGTTTCTGCTGTCCATTTGGCTGGATATTTAGCCATGGTCAAGCGAATAAGAAAGCCATTTTTAACTCGGGGAAGGGAATACTCCCGAGAAGATAATCATTAATCAGAAGATACTATATCTTGCTTGTTACTGTCGTCTCGTCTGCCGAACAGAAGCTGGAAGTCAAAAAGAGCAAACACTCTATTACAAACGTTTCCAAATTCCTTTCAAACTTCGAAAGGGCCTCGAAGTAATTCTTTGTTTTTTTATTTTGTGTTTTTTTTTTTAACTTTTTTTTTTTTTTTATCAATTAGCTACAGATAAACATGGCTGACTTGTTTATAAAGAAACCGAAATCTATTATGGTGGATTTAATTTCTTCATTAAAGTATTTTTTATATAGGATTTTTTAAAGTTCGTTTTCGTACTTTGCATTATTTCATTTGTTTAAATATTATTTCAATGAATAATCTATTAATCGTAAATAAAAATAAAAGTCACGTAGAGGCGAGTAGTCACGTATGAGAAGTGATTAACTATTTCCCACGACAAACCAGGTATATTACCACCTGGAACGAAAGGGCTACTAGTTGGGATCGTGTCTAACAGAGGACTATGAGGAGTTGAGCAGCGAGATGTTTGTTCACATTACATTTGAAAATTTCTGCAGGTTAGTACAATTAAGAAAAATATGGAAATTAAAAACCTCGTCGCACTCTCAAATAATCCCATTTTTTGTCATTTTGTCAAATCGACATAGCAAAGCATAAACGCAAAAAAAAAAAAAATCAAAAACTTATTCTTGTTTATTGACGTTTAATTGAATTCAAAATAAATATGTTTCTATTATATTTGAACTAACCACAATTAAAAAATAGGGGGTTCATGTAATGAAGTTGCTGCATGGAACTTATCTGAGGGTTTCAATGAATGTTATGATTGATGCATTTCATGCAGTATTGCTTAGACTTTTCTTTGAAATGTATTTTTCTAAAATCTGATTAGTTTTTAAGAATGAAAACAGTCACGCACGATATGCTGTCCACACACACACTCATCTGGTGTATACATTTGATGACATATTTATGAATAACCGCCTTTCCGTTGCTATAACAACCGCTTGAGGCATTTTTAGCTGAAATTCAAATTACGAATTTGTAATCCTGAAAAAAAATTATATTCTTAAAGATTTAAAATAAATGCGTTTTGACAGTTAAACAAACAAAGCTAACACGCACGCACATACACACACGCTTATGTCTAGGACTATTTGACATTTATCCGGCTTTCGGGCTGGGATCTAATTGTAGTATCTGTTCTCTCCTTGCTCGAAGGATAAGTATCATGTTCGACTGAAGAAGCAGTTTTGATCTTTGTGCCAATCTTGAACCTCTTTTTAGGGAAGTTGATATCTCCTACATTAAACCGACTTTATTTCACACCCAAGCCTCGTGTGTGTGTGGGGAGGAGGAGCAAATATATTCACACACGCAATTATGTGAGAAAGAAGTTGAATTCGAAATTATTGATCAACTTAAAAAAAAAAAAAAGAAAGTTATGTTAAACATGAAAACGATTGTTTATTAATACTAAAAATACAACATAAAACTTTTTATCTGAACTTTTTTAAAAATTGACAAAGCATTTTAAAGAATGTTTACGTTTTGGCCTAGACCACTATCCGGTGGGTCAGTATTTGTTAGGTTTAGAAATTCGAAAACATTTGCATAAATAGTTCGAAATTCCAAGTTAAGACTGCTAAGTGCTGCTCTTTTTTTAACAAACGCACTAATGAAAATCTCTTGCTATGCCCCTAATAGATCTCTCTCTCTCCCCTAATTGCTGCAAGAGCAAGCACTTGCCTTTTATCGTATCATCCATTTTCAAATATATATACATATTTTTTATTCGTTTTTTTTTTTTTTTTGTTTTTTATCTCTTAATCCCATAAGAGTTTTTTGTCCAAGATCAAAGTGTAGTATCTGTTCTTCGGATGCTACACTTCAATTTCTTGTTCTCTGTCAGTGGAGGAGAAATCCTTTGCGACTGAGACAATTTTTATTTTTGTTCCTTTCTCCACGTTAAAAAGTGGCCCTGGTGTCTAACTCTGTCCCGTGGGGAGGCATTGTAAATAGGAACTGTCCCCCCCCCTCTCTCTCTCTCTCTCTCTCTCTCTCTCTCTCTCTTGTACAAATTTGCAACATTCTATTCCTCTTGTTATTTACCGGGACTCTTTTAAACCAACGCATTTCAGGTGAAAATATTATTACGCACTACGCGTCATGGCGAAATTAGTATAATTTTTTTTTAACAAAAATGCGAAATATGATCCAGTAGAAAATGTGCCAGATGCGTTTTTAACAATAAAAACATTCGCACAGGGCACAGCTCTGCCGCAGCCGCATACGACAAAACTTGATAATTCGATAAATTCTATTTTTATTTGTAATTATTTTGATAAATTTTTACAACGTGCCTCAGCGTATTTCCCAACCTCCCCATGTTAAGAACGGCTTTCGGAATTAACACCCCAACCTCGAAAGCCGTTCTTAATACGGGGAGATATTTATTCCGAAAGCCGTTCTTAACATAGGGAGGTTGGGATTGTTTCTACTATGCTAAAGCAGGTCGTAAAAAATACCATTATTTTTCTTTTGGATCATTTTTCGTAAGTCTTGGAATTTATACTAATTTCACCATGATACGTAATGCTTTCACGTGAAATGAGTTCGTTTAAAAGATCGCTAATGTAAATAAGCACACATTTGCTTAATCGCTCTTCTTACCATCTAAAGTAGAGGTCTCCAAACTACAGCCCACGGGCCAAATCTGGCCTGCCAAAGTCTTTAATCCGGCTTGCGAAGCTTATATGGAAAATATAAAAGTATTCAGGAAAAATTTACAGTAAAGAAATTTGTTAAAATAATGTGGTGGTTTTTCTTTTTGTTCAGAAAATGGTTAAAAGAATGAGGTTTTGGAGAACCAGTTTCACTAAAAAGCAAAGCTGATATTAGCAAAACAGTATAAAACACGTCTGGATCATTAAAAAAAAAATTTTTTTTTTGATCAGTGTAGGCAGTCAGCAAAATGGCCCTCCGTTCGAAAACTTTTGAAACCCCTGATCTAAAGTATTCATGGAAAAGTGTGCACGCAATACGCACGGCGCTTTACTAGTCTAGCTGGATATGCATCCAAAGTTAAGTTTGCATGTAAATAAATGCCTTGACTTAGTTTTTCTTTACCCATTTTTTTTTTCTATTTCAATGAGTGTAATGATTTGAAACTTGAATATTTTTCAAAATAACACTAGTGTCATTTAATAACTGACAACATTAGCACCATTTGACTAGCACGTATGTATTTATCTTCAATAAATTTTTTTAACGATTTGGGAAATTTCAAGGACAGTCGCTGAGGTAAATGTGGTATTATAGTGATTGATGATTCTAGTTAGAAGTAGGATAGGCATGGTGACAAAAGATGAATAGCAACATCCATTTTCCCACGCTTTTAAATAGCCTTGTGCCTAATTTGTTCAAATTTTAAAAATGTATTATTTTTTTTTTAATATTTTCTGCAGATAAACATATCAAAGTGTAGTATCTGTTCTGGAACTACACTATCTTTTCTGCCCTTGATTAGTGGTGGGAAAATCTTTCTAGACTGAGGCAATTTTCATTTTTGTTCCAATCAAAAATGCCGCTTCTGGGGAACTAGATTTTTTTCTAGTATTAAAAAACGACCTTGTATTTAACTCTTCCCTGGTAGACAGGCAAGTAGATAGACAATACATCATTTAATATAATGCTTTGTCATCAATAAAATACATTTCGTGTAATAATGTGTTTTTCAATTCAAAATAATTTCTCTAGGTTTTGGTAGTTATGAAATATTAAAATGGCTAATTTTTTTTTACAAACTGAAATACATTGTGGTGGATTTTATTTATTTTATTTTTTCTAAATAACAATTTTTGAACATTTCGTTTTATTTTACGTTCTTGCATTTTTTTTTCAATATATATTCGATTAATAGTAAATATAAAATAATTTTGTATGTATTTATTAAAATTACTTTGATGGGATCAATACACATATAAAGTTGTCTAAATTTTATTGATATATATATATATATATATATATATATATATATATATATATATATTAAGAGGGGATCAAAGACGTACGGAAGAATTCTTTAAATGTACTTTTATCAAGATAATAAAAAGCTCAACAAACACGGTGGAGTTTCGATACACGAGGAAAAAATATCGACAATACAAAAATATATATACTGACGCATAAAGAGTTTTGATAACCCCTACTCCTGTTGATGTTTCTTCATTATTAAATTGATAATTAAATCTATATGCACGCATATGTATTTTGTATTGTCAATATTTTTTCCTCTTGTATATATATAATGTGTGTGTTCATCAACATAGCCCTGATAATTACACATTCAATTATTTTTTAAAGAAATTAAAGCAAAATACATTTTCTATTATTGCAAAAGAACAAAACCCAAGAATACTGAACACGTTGCTAGTTCAGAATAGAATATGGATATTGCAGGACAGAAACTATTAATGACAAATTCACAGAATTACAAACTTAAAAAAAATACTTATTCCAGCTTGAAACATTGTTACTCTGGAGCTATTTTTTACTAATCATCTTTACAGCATCAGTTACTTACGTTGTTAGTACAATTTGCCAAGGTCGCTGGAAAGATGGTGGGATCCTTCTACCGCTCCAGAAGGTATCTCACTACTGATGCAATTCTCTATCTATATAAAAGCCAAGTACGTCCAAGGATGGAATACTGTTGCCATATCTGGGCAGGAGCTGCTAAAAACAGCCTAGAGTACAAAATAGACTTTGTGGCTTAGTGGGGGATGCCCTTTTTTCTACCCTGCAACCTCTCTCCCACAGAAGAGACGTTGCGAGCCTGTCCTTGTTTTATCGTTATTTCCATGGCAGGTGCTCGTCTGAACTCCAATCTCTGGTCCCCCCTCGCCAATCTTTCACGAAAAACACCCGTCTAGCTGAATCCACTGTGAACAATTTCCCCCACTCTATATCTGTACCTAAATCAAAACGTGGATTCCATGAACAAAGCTTCTTTCTTAGAATTGCACGCCTGTGGAACTCTGTTCCATCTGCCTGCTTCCCTCCGGACTACAACTTGGATGTCTTCAAGTCCAATGTTAACAAATTCCTAATGAACCGCCCCCTTAATTAAACACTTCATCAAATCTCCACACTAACGTAATGTACTTGCAATAACCCTTATCCCTGAGTGACTTCCGGGCCTTGATAAATGGTGATCACTGTGTAAAAAAAAAAAAAAATCCTAAAAAAATGTTTATTTCTTATGGTTATTTGCATATCATATTTAATAGGTACAACAATTTAATTTCGAAAATTTGTATAGTGTTGATTTTATGAAATGTTGAAAATGGTCTTCAGAATTTATGAATATTCACTCATTCTTATGATCTATTTAAATATTAACTTTGTTCATAAACCAAATACATATATTATCCTTCTACAAAATACATGTTTTTATTTATAATCATCAAAGGTTTATATGTTTCATGATTCACTAGAAAAACAGTAAAGTGCTAATACTCGAGTTGTTTGTATACATTTATTATTATTTGTAAGCGTTTGTTTTGGTGAGATATCAATTCAGCAGTTTAGGATGGTTGCTTTAGTGATTGGTTGTGCAGGCATTTGTTAGTGTGTAAGTGTTTGTCGTCAAGTTAGCCCCTATGCCATCACCAAATAATACTCACTCTAACTATTACCAGTTATATACCTTGTCAAACATAATGCCATAATTTTGTAGTCCTTAAGTCACAATTTAAATTTTTTAAAAAAGTTAAAGTATTTTTTAAACTGCCCAGAACTGGTTCAAAAATTATTTTTAAGGGAGGCAAGTCCAAACTTTCGATTTATTTAATAAAGCACACATTCAAAAAAGTGATTCTTCTGTTGATATCTAGTATTTTCGTCTGGGATCATAGTGTAGTATCTTTTTTGTCCCCAGGAGACGGTAAATTCTTTTAATGTATTAAATTTACTAAAATACATTACCTTTTTATTAAGTCAGCTATTTTACAGAATTACGTTGTGAAATGTAAATTCTTTATTACAACTCTTCAGTGTGGTTAGTAGGCGAGTGTTTTGAACTGGGAGTAGTGGATAATGTACTTGGTAAAATCCTGTTGTACAGTTCAACTGTCGTGGAGGTTGAAGGTTCAATCCTGACAATCAAAATACAATTGCGAATTAAGATTTCTACCTGGTCATGGCTGACGGAATGAGAGCATGCTACTCCCATGGATTAAGTAAAGGGTTCTGTTCCAAATTCTGTGCAAATTTCGCAGAGTTCGACAAGATACACTTAAAGAAGGTTGGAGATTACATCTACCGGAACGTTGTAAAAATAACACACAAGATGAGAACAGTAGTTCGAAGAATCCAAATCATACGAACGTGGCTAAACATCTTTTTCCATATTGGAATATTTTTTTAATTTTCATTTCATCAGTACACTATGTAAAAAAATAAAAATAAAGGGACCAAGTTTCAAATCAAATACTTGATGAAAATAACATTTCTTAATTGAAGATCTACATGAAACTTTGGTCTTTGAGTTAGGATCAAGATCTAGTATCTGTTCTGTTCTCTGGGCAGAAATTCCCTTTTTGGGGGCAACTTGATTTTCCCCACATTAAACCAACTTGGTCCAAGTAAGGAGGTAAGTACGTAGTGACAGTGACCTGGGCTTCTAACGAAGATCAAAGTGTTGTATTTGTTTAGCTCTTTGGAGAGCGGGATTCATTTAATGACTGTCAATGAGGAACACTTTAGCGGGGGGGGGGGGGGGCGTACATGTACCTTTTCTTTGTCTTTTCTTCCATCCATCTTTAAAACTGTTTACTTTTTCTACTGTAAAATGTTCAAGTATTCCTAAATTAAAATAGAACTCTTCCGGAAAAAAAAAGTCTTCGTATTTTTCAAGCAAGTACTTGTCACCGCAGACGTAATTTCTTGAACATTCCGAAAACCACTCAATACATTAAGCTGGAATTGGATTAAAGCATTTTAGAGCAATAGAGAGAAAAAGAAAGAAAAAGATAGGAAGAGAAAGTGGGAGAAAGAAAGAGATAGATAGTTTATAATTCTCTATGTTCTATGTAATATAATGGATTTCTTTTTCTTTTGTAAAAAAAAAAAAAAAGAAACATCTTGTTCAAAACATCTTATAATGTTCTTTTGAATATAAAAATGCCTCTAACGAAAAAAAGGAGAAACAATTATATGTAACTTTAAGTTGAGTCTAAAAAAACAAAAGCTGATTTTGGTTGATCGCTCATGTTGAACTGACTTTAAATCGAAGTCAAGTAGTCAATTGAAGGAAGAAAGCGTTACAAAAAAAAATAACTGATATATATATATATATATATATAAAAACAAAACATGTCAACGTGTATGTATTAAGAAAAAAACGTATGCGGGGTTGGGGGGGGGGACATATGAACTCAAACACATAGGATCCTGTCTGATAATTTTCTTAATATAAATTAACATGCAATTTCTTATTTTTTTTGTGGTAATAGATTATTTTGAAATAAAATGTTTACAGATATTTTTGAATTGCTTCTATTTGTACTTTTTGTTATGTCTTACTTTAATCGATTTTATTTTAACATTTAATAAAAAAAATGTAATCACACACACACACGGCATACACTCGTATGCATAATCATAGGAGAAATGGAGCTCATAAGAAAGACAAATACTATCTACATTTACCTGGCAAATATACTCAGTTAACCAAGTGCTAGAGAGATACAAAGAATTGTGCTTAAAAGAACGGTTAGAATTTTAAAAAGATCTCTTGGTGGAAGCCTCTGGAAATACCAAGTTAATGTCTGGCATCTCGTAGGATAAAAACTAAAGAGGATAAAAGAAGGGCAACATACACACCATATATATATATATATATATATATATATATATATATTGTTGGCCTGATGAATTCATCTCAGAATGAAACAAAGATTTCTGTGCAACTTACTTGCCATAAGTATATTTTCATGCTATCGTTTGTTTTGGTAAGGCTTTTTTTTCTTTTTCTTTTTTTTGTCTATTATATTTTAATAACACTAAATGCATCCTAAAATATACCGTTGTACTTGGATTGAATTATTTTTGAAAACCGTTTTATTTTAATTATTCTACTTGCTGTAATTTATAATTAACTGAACGAGTAATTTATGTATTTCTCTTGCACTCTTTCTCGCTCAGTTCAACCATTTTTTTAATGCCTTAATGTTTCTTAATGCATTTAGAGAAAAGCTGATTCGTTTTATCAGCTTGACCATCTAATTTACGTGTGTGATTCACACGACAAATACATATGCAAATTTAATGGCAAAATAATTCTCTTTACTTTTATATAGATATTGTTGGGGGGGGGGGGCTTGCCGGGTCGTAACATATTTTAATTCATACAGATTTCATATTTATTATTACAGAACCAATTTTCTGTTGAATATTATATTGTGCCTACTTCAGCTAGAATCGAAACTAAAACATTTAATGCTACAGCCGCATCTCCTACTGATGTAGCTATCGAGACATCGGTAAGAAAGATTTAATATTAAACAACTTGAAGAAAGGAATTAAATTTAGACATGCGCACAAAGAAGTAAAAGTTGAAATGAACATTTTGCATTTCAGAATGTTGATGTATGTTTGTATGCGTTATTCATCCATCCAAATACAGATTTTACTCGTTATAAATCATGCTTGGTGTATAATTACTATTTCCTGTTACTTTCAGTGTTATGTGACCAGTAGTTTAAGAGTTTATCGGTTAAATAGTTAGACACAGACACACACACACATACATCTACTGTTTTATTTATAAAGAAAAAATAATAAATAGAATACTTATAATAATAATAATGCAATTTTCTTATTTTGTTTTAGCTGGGGATATAGCATCCTACTGGATGCCAGACATACACCCGTTATTTCATACATTCCGACTGAGGAATCATTTTAATATTCTGGTTGTCCATTGAAGTACAATTGCTTGAATCTATCTTGCACTTAGTTCGCTGGGTATATTTGCCTGGTAATTTTTGAAATTCTTTTTCATGAGTCTGATTACTCCTATAATTACTGTAATCACAGTATATGAGTTTTTAAATGAAATCAAAGTAAAATAAATAGTTATGACTCAGGGGACCATGATACATGTAGTATACTATTTTCTATTACATACTTATATCATAAAATAATATATATTAAAAATTCTTGTATTGCAATAATTTTTGTTATTTTCAAAAGTGCTTAATATATACGTAGAGCACTTCAACAGTGTTCAATACATGAGTAGAGTTTTGTAGTCTTATAAAAAATATTGATGGTTAGCAATTTAAACGGAAACGTTTGTTTTATTCTTAGATAGTAGTTAGCCTGAAAAACTCCATTTAGGAATGAAACACGAACATTTCTGTATAGCTTATTTTGGCACAAGTATATTTTCTGTTGCTGCTATATATAAATATAGATATAATCTACTGATCCATGATTTTGCAGAATATATATGAATGGATATAGATCAAATTCCATCAAATACTTAATCAGATAGACCTTCAAAATGACCTTGTATTTTAAAAGGAATATACTTAACAATTCTAGTAGTAATCACTAGTGTTGGGACGATTAATGGGAAAATTTGTGTCTATTTTCCCAATGCCAAAAACGATTCCTTTAATTGTCTATTTTTATTTGATTTTTTTTTACACGGTGGTCACCACTTATCAAGGCCCCGAAGCCACTCAGGGATCAGGGTTATTGCAAGTACAGTACGTTAGTGTGGAGATTTAATGTTTACTTAAGAGGGCGGTTCATTAGGAATTTATTAACGTTGGACTTGAAGACATCCAAGTTGTAGTCAGGTGGGAAGCAGGCAGACGGAACAGAGTTACGCAGGCGTGCAGTTCTAAGAAAGAAGCTTTGTTCATGGAATCCACGTTTTGATTTAGGCACAGATAAATAGTGGGGGAAATTTTTCACAGTGGATTCAGCTAGACAGGTGTTTTTCGTGAAAGATTGGCGAGGGGGGACCAGAGATTGGAGTTCAGATGAGCACCTGCCATGGAAATAACGATAAAACAAAGATAGGCTCGCAACGTCTCTTCTGTGGGAGAGAGGTTGCAGGGTAGAGAAAAGGGCATCCCCCACTAAACCACAAAGTCTATTTTGTACTCTGTCAAGGCAGGATAGGCTGTTTTTAGCAGCTCCTGCCCAGATATGGCAGCAGTATTCCATCCTTGGATTTTGTTTAAGTCAAAATCTTTCACTGCTGATAATAATGTTGAAAAATAAATATTTATTGATTTTAAACAACCAGTAAAACTAAAAATCTATGGATCACCCCCTCACAAGTGTATTTTTACGTTTGAAAAAATATCTGCACGTTTAACATGTTTTTTTTTTTACTGTAATCAGGGGGAAAAATAACAAATTTATAGTTAATATTTAGAGATTTATAAAGAATCGAAATACATAATTGGTATCGGAATCAGAAATTTAGTATGGAATTGGTAATTGTATCAGAATCGAGAAGAATATTGGAATCATTCCATCAACTAATAATCACATACATAGGCCAACTATATTTGTTCTGAAATAATTCCAAATTAAAACCTATTGTTTCTATTTCATATTTGAATTTTATTTTTAAATTTATATTAATTTTTCTCTTTCACACACAATGCATACTATAATGACAAGTTTTTTTTTGTTTTGTTAAATTTGTTAGATTTGCTGTTAGAATTCTATTTACAACAGACAAATTCTTGAAGAAAATAAAATGATTTTTAAAACTATTTCGTTTTTGTCGCATCTTTTTCATTATGCCCATAAAAGAAATAATACTTGACCGTTGTATTTTGTAAAATTTTATAATTTCAACTTAAAAAATCCTCAAGAATCCTTTCAAATTGAAATCTAGTATCGTTTTGTTTATGTCTAAAGAGTTTATTGTGCATTTTTTCTTTTCTTTCTTTTTTCAACTTGATTTCTTTAATCCTTTACTCACCATTTTTAGAAGATTTGATAATTCGTTTATCATCATCAGCAGCATATTCAGCTGAACATCTGTTTTACATGCTGACTTGGACATATGGTTAAAAAAAATTCCAGGACACAATGTTATTATGAAAAAGAATCATGTATACAAACACGCTGAGCTTTTCCCTTGTAGCAATGTTGAACTTTAAAAAGCTTTTTTTTCTTCTTTTAACTATAAACGAATGACTTTATAATTGTAATAACATATTAATAGATGTTAGTCTACTACTACTACTACTACTATAATATTAATAATAATAATAATTGTTATTATTATAAAGGAAAATTTCTCTTTACAATTCAAGTTTATGTAAAACACGAGAGTATCACTAAAAGAAACTTAGTATAAGCATTGTTCATAATTAAAGAAAAAAAAAAGCGAACGAAATGATAAGAAAAAAAAAGTGACTCTTAAATGGATCTGGGCTCCGGTTATTTATGCAAATTTCATCTTCATTTTTTATCAAGAAAGACATTTTTTGATAAAGGACAGATGGTTACCATACTGTACCCAGTTGGCACTCACCCTACGCGAGTTAAACCAGCATCTCGGTGGCAGCTTCCTCTGAAGTAGAAAGTTTCATGGGAATATCAAATTCAGATGGTTATTTAAAATATCAAAAGTTATATAAACAATTTATATGCGTGTGTTTTCCAAAAAAAAAAAAAAAATATATATATATATATATATATATATATATATTCCAGCACGTCTGATTGAACACGACAGAGTTATTCTTTTTTCCGATTTTACTGGATATCTTTTCCATTCGTCAAGCGGTCGTTTTTATTTCAGCTGGCGTGTTGTATAAAATGGTGACCAAAAGTTGTTGTTCAGCCATATTCTTCTCAAGCTCTTTCTATCGGTTCATCCAAAATATACAATATATATATATATATATATATATATATATATATATATATATATACGAATGTGAAGGTGATAAACACACACATTGTAGTGACCAATGTTGAGTGAGTGCAGATGGGTGTTTATATATACATATTATACATAATTATAAGTTAAACTGATTTAATATTGGGAAGTCTTTGGAGATGGACATGAATGTTTTAAATATGCATCATCATAATCATTATCGTTGGTTTATGATTTATTTTACATGCTGGCCTGTGTTGGCCGAAACATGATAATAATAACTAATATCTCTATCTCTACTGTAAAAGGAATTTGTGTGAGAGAGAGAGTTCTCTATAGACTCTACAACGGCTGGGCTGATTTTTTATGAAATTTCACACAAATGTACTTTATGTATCATGCAGTGTTCTTAGATAGGTTTTGTATTGGAATGTCTTTGATAATTATCGATAATTGATAATTGGAAAAATCCAGTGAAAGAAAGAACAGACGATTTTGATCAAAGTTAACACCTTATACAGCCTAACATCACATATGCATTTGAGAAATTTTATTACGACACAAGCAGAAAGGTCCTTTATATAAAATGAACAATAGGTTCTTTGATATAACTGGTGCATTTGAAATGAATATTTCTCTTTAAAGCACAATTGAACCATTATACTTGAATTTTGCATTTTAACTTTAATTTAAGCCGTTATATATAAAAATAATTTTATAAAATCAACAGTATGTTCTTTATAGTACAAAGTAGACTACAATGTATTATGGACTAAGTCACTGAAGGGAGGCATTGGAAATTTCCTCCCAGTGCACTGTGATGTGTCTCCGACTAGAGCAGGCAATCCATCAATTTGATTTAAAAATGGTCGATTTCACCGATAATAAAAATATGGGAGTTGGAAACATTTGTTGATCATCATTCAATCCCGGGCAACGTCAGGTCTTCCCGCTTGTCTGCTCATAAAAGAAATGGTAGATGTTCAAATTGCGCATTTAACCTGAAGAAGAATTCGTTCAGTAAAATAACACAAACCTTCTGTGTAGTTCAGTTGTCATAAGTATATTATATATATATATATATATATATATATATATATATATGATGCCGATTCCGGAAGGATGAAACGATGGTGTCTGTAAGATTTAAAACAAATGATTATTTATATTAGCAGGCCGCCCAGTGTTGCCTGGTTATAAAATACGCATAAGTATATTTTAATTAATATAGAAATGAAGACATGTGCATGTGAGTATGTTTTTTTTGTTTTTTTCTAAATAGTTCACTTCTTGTAAGTGAAAAAAAATATTACTCTAGCTGAGATCGAAACCAAAACATAAAGATAATAAGTCAAGTATGATAACCATTAGACCAGCTTGACACAATCTTTACAAACTGTTTTCAAACCTTATTCTAAACATAAATAAGCTGCCAGGTTTCACGGCCACGCATATGCATCCATGAAACAATTGACAACCACATAAAAATCTGATAACCCCCACGGACCAATTTTTCAATTTTTACCTTTAGCAGCCCTTTTTTCCGGATAAAAATAGATTAAAAAAATTTCTACATATCTGAATACCCTATATGCCAAATTTCAATTCTGTACATCCAAAATTCTTTGAGCATATAGGTTGAAAAGTGTCCACACACACACACACACACACACACACACACACACACACATTCTCACTTTTATCGAGATATATATATATGAATTAAATTCAAGTGTATTTAACTAAAAAGAAAATTTTTGTTTTGAAAAGTGATCAATACATAGAGATTTTATGAGTAAAATTGTATAAACATCAAAAAAGACCTTATGTCGATTGATCTATCTTACCTCGTCGGAACGTAGATCGATCTGCCTGGTCTTTTTCGATGTTTTTGCAATTTTACTTTGTGTGCGTGTATGCATGTGTGTGTATAACCCCTTTGCATGCAAAAGCGTGAAACAATAAGTTAATCGCAGATAATAGCTTTGCTCTACTGTGACAAAAGCTGTGAACAATTATTGTACAAATGTTTATTTTCTTTATCCCAGTATGTCTAAAGGTTATCTCAAATGTCCATTGGGGAAAGAAGCTGTGAAGAATAGGAGGTGAGGAAAATCAAACTGTTCAATCCTATTTGCTGCACTGTTCACATCTCAGTGGCGTTGGCAATTCTCATGCAGAAATAGCAAAAACAAAAAAATAAATAATAAAAAAAAATATGCCATCACACTCCTTCCAACAATTCTACAAAAAAAAAAAAAAAAAATGAATAAGTAAAAATGAATCGGAAAACTAGCAAATATAACTTGATGAAGGTTAATTCAATTGTATTATTTCGTTAGACGGCTGCTTTGTATATGTTGCCATTTTTTGTTGTGATCCCCACCCCTACCTCACTTTCTTTTTATTATTATTATTATTATTATTGGATTTCATTTGTTTCACATATGTGGGTTGTTTTTGTTGGCTCTAAGAAGCAGACATTACTTCGGTTTGAAAGACATTCTTTTGCATCTTTTTCTTCCACTTCATCTTTTCCCTTTCCAGCTTCTTTTATCAAACCCAGTGATACAAAGATAAAATCGCAGTCCCATCTTGGGGGGAGAGGGGGTCATTAGGTAATTTTCACTGATCCCTTTGCAAATAGTATGAGTCTGTCTATCCAAAGGCGACCTTATGGCAGGTGGGACCTTAATTTAAATTTTTACAAGACTTTTACGAACGAACAGAAAAGAGGCATGTAAAAAGTTTAAAAAAAAAAAAAAAAAACTTTAATTAAATACAAAAATAATTTATAAATATTTAATATAGTTTTTTCTTAATACCAGCATATCTGGCTACATATGTAGATATATAAGACAATCTGAAACTTCGTCAAGCACAAATATTTAGTGGATGAGTTGATAAGCCTATCTTAAGAATTAGCTGAAACATGTATGCACATGTGTAATTATAAATGTTTGTATTAAAATTTATGCTAAATAAAGGCACATTTCTATTTATTAACATTGTAAGAGGATGGTTTATCCAATATTACTCTGGAAATAAATGTGCATTTTATATAAATCAATTTTTAAACCAGCAGTTTTTTTTTTTTTGTTTTTTTTAAATGTTCCGTATATTAGTCATACTTTGGTTGTATTCTCCTAAGATCATCCCTACATCGGTCCACTCTCCAGCTACCAGTTATTAAATAGTACAAGGGAATCCCTGGCCTTTTGGCTGGGAGCAAAGTGTAGTATCTGTTCTGATGCTACACTTCATCCCTTTCTGTCCTCAATTAGTGGAGGAGAAATCTTTCTAGACTGAGGCAATTTTTATTTTTGTTCCTATCCAGAGTGCCCCTTTTTGGGGAGCTGGATTTTCCACATTAAAACCGACCTTGTGTCTAACTTGCCCTCGTTGTGAGGCAAGTAAATAAGAACATCATTTGTTATCTTTCAGAGGGCTTTAACACTCCTTGAAAAACTATCCCATGAAAAGAGAAAGCAGGAATGGCTTAGTAAGAGAGGCGGATAGAAGGGGTGGGGTGCACAGTGTCCAACCATCGTGAAGCGTATAAAAAAAAAATAGCCCCCCCCCCCAAAAAAAAAACCCAGCTAAATGTATCTATGTACATGGGGGTGAAAACAGTACTGGCAGTCGGGATTCCTAACCCACACCTGAATTTATGATACTGGGTGAAGGAGTTAGTAAGAGACTACTCTAAACAAACAAAATCATTACATTTTTTTAATTGAAGAATTTATCAATTTCAATAAAATTTCCAGCATCTATTCAATAAATGATTTTATAAGAAATGAACATTTTCAATTTTAACGTTCTTCTAGCGATTTTTAAAATACCCATGGAATTTATGTCTGTAGGATGCACAGTAACGTTTGTTTTCGTTTTATATATTGTTAAAAACTCTCTCTCTCTCGCTCTCTCTCTCTTTTTTTTTTCTTTTACAATATTATAAGTGCAGAAAGGTTAGTACTTGCATTTTTTAAATTTAAACATTTTTTTTTGTATTTCTCTTCCTCATTTTTATTCTTGCCATTTTCACATTTTGGTCCATATACACTAAGACATGGCCAGAGTCATACCTATTAAGCTTACAAGAACAACCATGGTCTTTGGCATTGTCAGCAGGAAAAGGTAACCTCACGCCACCTTACTTCTTCCATAAATGATGATGATTACATTCATGTTCTGAACGAATTAGTGAAATCCTGGATAAACCAGGTAGCTGAAAATAGATTATACATGTGGCAGCAAGACTCAACACCCTTCCATATCAGCCATATATATATATATAGAGAGAGAGAGAGAGAGAGAATAAATGACAAAAAGTTATATTCCAAAATTCATGATGTTGACCATCTTATAATTTATTCCTTTGATTCAGTAATTGCATTGAGCTTCTTAAATAAAGATTGATATAATGTATATCAAAATATATTTCTACAGAAATATATATATATATATATATACACACACACACACACATGACACAATCATCAGTTTTCACCAGATCACTAAAGTTAAGTAACGATGAGTCTGGCAAATACTAGATGGGTGACCATTTGGGAGGGCTAGACGCTGTATGTACTGCACTGACACATAGAAATTGCTAGATTATATCTGGGGGCGCATTTAATTCACTGGGAGAGATACACCCCTAGTCTTTGTTAAGACCTGCATCTAGGAGAAGGGAAAACTCTGATGTAAAACCTGAGGTCTGTCTGCTCTGTCTTGTGGCAGCTATTACACCGACAAAGATTAGTAGTTGTACCAAAAAGTGTGTTGGGTACTAAACAAAGCCTTCACAACTTTAAACAAATCATCTGTGTGGATTTCCGAACAACTTGGTTGTTGGAGCAAGAGCTCATCTGTTGAAATCGACAGAAGGGTGCATTTTATATAGATATATATATATATATAGATACTACTATGACTAAAACTTTGTTTCCAGAAGGAAGATGGAATCACAAATGAATAAAGATAAATGGATCGATCATAGTAAATCAATTATGCTATGATTGAAGATGAAACACAGAATAGGGGAAAGTATTATAGGTCACAATTCGAAGAAAACAATGAATAGATATTTTCATGGAAAGCAAGTAGGAAATGTGTCCATCACCTACTGTTTGCACATACGGAGCTTAAACATCATGCTATTTTAAAAATGGGTACATAAAAACATGGAATATGACCGATTTAAATATGGCAATTGAACAGTGAGCATCGTTATTTTTTCTTGTTTATTTTTTTATTAATGATCAAAGTACTTTTGTTATAGTGCTTGATTATGTTAACGTACATTTGTAATTAGAGATCACATGGTTTAATATGTAAAGATGACACTAATTAGATTTCATTCATATTTTCTTGTGGTGTAATGTGTTGTGTGAAAGTAGTTGTAACTAAAAGAGTTATCTACTTCAACTTCTTCGACATCAACAATCAAAGTAAAAATAAGTCATTATCATATTGTATGAATCTGAAGATGCTATTGTTAGCATTGGTTTACCCAATACTTTTCTAGTCAGAATTCTTTCTAGAAAGACATTGGGTACTTACAGGAAGAAACATGTGAAGGTTGCCAACGTCCTAAGTGAAAGTGACTTTGAGCAACAAACTAGATTCGAACTTCGAATACCCAGGTTGTCAGTTTGTGTCATTAACCACTTGACCACCGTCACCTTCCAGTAAAACTGAGTTGAAAGAGAATTAAATTTAACTTTTTCTTAACTTGAACCAATTTAAATCGACAATGAATGATGTAGCAGTTTTTGGTATGTAACTTTTATTTATAAAACTATATCAGTCAAGCAAATAGGGGAAAAATCTCACTTTATATATATATATATATATATATATATATATATTCGATTTTTCAGGTGCCATTTTTGTGAACTTCTTCAGGTTATTTTCAGATGTGTCTTTTGTTTGATTTTCTGATAAGTTGGAGTAAGCAGCCGAGATCAACGGCTACTTCTCTAGAAACATATTTTTTCTGAAATTATTATTGAATCATAGAACGTCAGAATTTTTAATTTAATTCTTATATAATATTTATATGTGTGTATATCCATGTATACATGTACATGTAACTTTATATAAACATAAAAGCAATGTACTTAAATTAATTCAAGTTATTCATACCTGCATAAGCGCATACCATCAAAACTGAAAAAAAAAACTGCAAAAAAAAAACAATGATGAAATTAAGACAATTTCATTATTACTTTTGACACCAGACATAGAAATATGAATTAATTTATGTACACTGTTTTATTGTCTATATAAAATTTATTTGTAAAGCTCTACCTTGTATTAAGTACTTTAAGAAAATATTTTATATATATATATATATATATATATATATATATATATATATATATATATATATATACTGGCCTCTATACTAGAGCAAAAGTAGACATAAGGTTAGCTAATAGATATCCACCCCCCCCCCTCAAAAAAAAAAAAAGAAACTGGATGGAGCAAAAATAAAAAATTACCAGAGTTTAGCAGGATTTCTCCTCCTCTGATCGAGGACAAAACAGATGCTAATATATAATGCTGATGTTTTCCTATGTACGTTATGTACCCTTATTAAAACGTTTTTTTTTTTGTTTTTCTTTTTTTTTTTTTTTTTTTTATTGATTATCTATGGGGCTGGGAAGATCCAAAAATGTACAAGAAAAATGAAATCTGAACCAGTTTAACGACTCATCAATCAGACTCTTCGATTATTCGGATGACTCATGATATGTATAAAGGGTGCTTTTTTTTTATTAGGGGCGTCGAACTTTATATTAAAATAAATCATAGAAGAAAAATATTTTTTGTATAAATATGTGGTTTATACCAAAAATTAATTTTTGGCGTTTATGATTTAAATATAATTTCTGGAATACGACCCCCACAGTTTGTATGCACATGGCATAATCTAGAGGACCAATTTTCACACACTCTCCACATTAAATTAGGCTGTATTTCGGCAATAATGCATCGCATGTTGTCTTTAACGTGGTCTATTGTGTGTGGTTTATTAGCGTAGACATGGGACTTTACACATACGTAAAGAAAATAATCTAATGGGGCTAAATTGTAAGAATGAGGTGACCAGTTGATAGGTCCATTTTTGTGAAATTATTGGTTCATTTCTCTCAGTAAATTGATCGTATCATTTGCAATTTACAAATGCTGCTCAGGTGTCAGTGTCTTTATGAGGAATTGCCAAACGAAGCTAAATTCAAAATAACCAATAGTTGCCAAATCTGCAATTCAAGAAAATAGTTGTCAATTTAAAGTTCGCTGCCTCTAACAAACGCCCTGTATGTATGTATGTATGTATATATATATATATATATATATATATATATATATATTAGTGTTGGGATCATTAATCGGAATCGGGAAAATCAAAACTTTTCTGAGTATCAGAATTGGTATTGGAATCGGAAAATGTTATGCTTATCATCTGATGCCAAAAACGATTCTTTTAATTCTCGTTTTTTATTTTTTTAAAAACTACAATTTTACATTGCTGCTACTAATAATAAAATAATAAATATTTATTGATTTTAAACTACCAGTAAAACTAAAATCGATAGATCATCTCCCCACAAGTGGATTTTTACGTTTTCTAGTATATATACATTTAACAGGGTTTTTTTTTTTTTTATGGTAATCGTGAAAAATAACAACTTTATAGTTAAATATGCAGAGATTTATAAAGAATCAGAATCGGAAATTTAGTACGGAATCAGTAATTGTATCAGAATTGGGGAAAAATATTAGAATCATCCCATCATGTATATATATATATATATATATATATATATATATAGTATTATACTTAATCTGAGCTAAACAACGTTTGTTTCGGGCCAGGATCAAAGTGTAGTGTCTGTTCTGCAGATGCTGCACTTAAGATAATTTGTACCAGTCAATGGAGGGGAAACCCTCTATACTGGGACTATTATTATTTTTGGTCACAACCAGAGTGTCCCCTTTTTACCCTACTTTTAGGGGAGCTTGTTTTCCCCAACATTAAAAAAACGGCCTTGTGCCTAATTTGCTTTGGTGTGAAAGCAAATAAATACAAATGCATGCTGATATTCTTCAGTTTGGGATGGAATTATGTCTGAAAAGAACTTCTTTTTCAATTACTCTAATTTGCTGTAATTCTTAAATATTTCATCACCAACCTATCTCATACTAACTTTCTCTCTCACTGTATGTTTTGAACCCTCAGCTCCCATTCTCTGTGCTGTCTCTCTCTTTCTTCCCTTTCTGTCTGTTTCCTTCTGTCTCTTTCTCCCTCTATCTCTATTAAGAGTCGAACATAAATAAAGGAAAGAGTAAAGAAATCTGAATATTCCATTATAAACAAATACCACCACAGCATAACTTATCTTTAATCTTTAATCGATAGCCAAAGAGAGAGAGAGAGAGAGAGACAGGCAGACTGATGGTGAGCAGAAAAACTAATTTGGGATTTTGTCTTTTATAAAAAATATAAAAAAATTAACTGGCTTTGCAAACTTTTTTCTTAATTTTGAATAATTTAATGCGAGTTAAATGGTTCATCCATATTTTTCTAGTATATATATACAGGTTTGAATCTCTGTATATATATATATATATATACAGGTTTGAATCTCTGCACAGAGGCCTCTAACCACACTGATAAGTCACCAATAAAAAAAACAGTCTGTGGATAACTATACATATAGAATTACAATATTAGATACAAGTGCTAATATATATTATTTGAATGCAAACATTTAAAGTCAGATCTACCAAAAAAAAAAAAAAAAAAAGCAGAGTATGGTTCGTCTACACAAAAAGCAATGTGTGTGTATGTGTTTTTTTTTTTTTTTTTTTTTTTTTGGTTGTTGTTTTTTAACATTTTAAATTCCATTTGTGAGAGAGATATTAAAGTGAGATGAAGAGTTCATATATTTTGGTTTTCTGTTTTCTCTTATCCTAATGGTTCTTTCTATTGTCAATTCCTCAAATATAATGATTATATTCTTTTTCTTAACAAACTGCTTCGGAATTGTTTGGAGTGTATTGTATAAGTTCAAATTTCAAAACTTTTTCAGAGATTTTCAGAACTTAAAAACATCAGAAAGTTAAATGTATTGTAGTAAATTTCAAATTTCTAGCACATTCTTTGGAATCGAGTGCCAATTTTTTGTACTTAACTGTATTTCTATAAGACAACGTTGTATTAACTGCAGTAATCCTTAAAAACTTGTCTTCTGGCTGCCATCTTGGATGTCTATAAAAATACTGTATTAATTAATTCTCCCAATTTTTTAAAGTATTTTTATGAAGATTGATTTGAATATATTTGATTTTTATAGAAATTTTAGATATAAATGTGTAGGGAAGTTAGATAATTCAAGTGCTCTACTATGTGGAGCATTTTAATTTGTTATGCAGAAAAGTTATTTTCATGGGACAAATACTTCAAATACAAGTCTCTAATAATTCTGTATATTTGAGACATTTTATTTCAAAGAGATATTCATTTGAGAATATTTCCATTATAAGGAATTTCCTCATCTTGCTGGTCACCATTTTCATAACGTTTTGACCGTTGCATTGTCTGGCCTTCTTCAGATGCCTCTTTGTCATCAGTAACCTGGGAATTTCGAGAATTATCTATATTAATACGATACCGTTTGTGTTCTTTTGTGTGTCATGCTTACATCCGGGTCATTTAATTGTTATATTCTTCTATTTCTTGTCATAAATAATTTTACCAAGAATTCTTCATAAGTTTTGGTTTCGGCTTCGACTATAGCTGATTGCGCAAATCATCTTTTTTTTTTATAAATAATTTTATCAAGAATTCTTCATAAGTTTTGATTTCAGTTTCGATTATGGCTGAAGGAACATAAGTTATATATTACATAAGTTTTTATTTCGGCTTCAATTCAAGCTAATACACCCAAATAAAATGGATATATTTTTTTTATTTTTGAAATCGCAACTTTATAACAAAAATCGATAGAACATTAATTCTATAATAATATATGCAAAATTTGCAAGAATTAAAATATCATATTTAAGTGTACTTTACGACTGGGCTTTAAAGCCGGGCGTTCATGCTAGCTTAGATAAATACTTTTGCAGTTTTAACAAAAGAGCTACAATAATATCAGAGCGTCTCCATTTACTAAACATCTACAGAATGTCAATATCAATATATTACATGAATGAGTCTCCTGTGGAATTTCCACAGGTCCTGCTAGTTTATATTAATAAAATTATTAGACAATTTTGTGTGTCTATTTCTCGTCTTCTCGTTATTTCCATGGCAGGTGCTCGTCTGAACTCCAATCTCTGGTCCCCCCCTCGCCAATCTTTCACGAAAAACACCCGTCTAGCTGAATCCACTGTGAAAAATTTCCCCCACTCTATATCTGTGCCTAAATCAAAACGCGGATTCCATGAACAAAGCTTCTTTCTTAGAACTACACGCCTGTGGAACTCTGTTCCGTCTACCTGCTTCCCACCAGACTACAACTTGGATGTCTTCAAGTCCAACGTTAACAAATTCCTAATGAACCGCCCCTTAAGTAAACACTTCATCAAATCTCCACACTAACGTAATGTACTTGCAATAACCCTTATCCCTGAGTGGCTTCCGGGCCTTGATAAGTGGTGATCACTGTGTAAAAAAAAAAAAAAAAAAACCTGATGTTTACACATGGAATTATTTTTTTATTCACAATTAATTGAATATTTATTGAAATAAAAAACACAATCGTGAAAAATTAAAACAAACTTTTAAAGGATTCTTTTTCGAACTTTATTAATATTCTTTCTTTTCACACACGCCTAATATTTCTTGGTTGGTTTCACCATCCCTGCAGTAATCATCTAATCAGTGCACACCTTTTTTATCGGCCTTATTGGTGATTTGGCAGTTCTAGTTTTCATTATTTATAAATTTAAAAGTTACAAAAACTAACTTCAAAGTGTGTGTGTTTTTAAAAAGTTAAAAGCGAATCAAAATGAAAAATAAAAGGAGAAGTAGATAATTTTTTGTATTCATATTTAGTTTTAAAATTCATTTTTCTCTTTTAGTCGCATCTTAGTCTAGTTTATAATTTTTTTTTAACGAAATTTAATTTCAAAAACTGGTTTTCTTGATTCTTTAAGAGATTCTGTCACACTCTACTTCCAAATGAAGAGGCAGAAAACATTGAGAGCATATGTGGCCACTAACAATCGGGTTTTCTCTTTCTCTTTTTCTAATTAATTTTGAAAGCCGGAAAAAAATGTTGGACCATTTTCATTCTTTTCTAAAATAAACATTTGAAAAAAAAAAAAAAAAAAAATCAGCAGTACATCTGACAATCTTGTGGGTATATGTGAGCAAGGTATGGAGCTTGGAAAAAAAAATAAAATGAAAAAAATAATAAATAAATAATAATAAAAAAAGGAAATACTTATAAGAACTCCACCCAAACCCAAATTTTGCTCTTTTTTTTTCCACTGCCTTCTTTTAACAATTCTTTCCTTTCAGCCTACAGGTTTTTTTTTTCTTCTAAGTAAACGACAGATGCCCCCCCCCCCTTAACACACTTTTTTTTCATCCTTCTTTGATTCAATAAACTCCTCCATGTGTTGTATTTTCTTCTTGAGAATAATAACAACAAATAAAAAAATTAAACTGTTTAGACAAAGCAAAAATATTAGATTAGCTATAAAGGAACCCAGACGAGAAAAAAAAAAGAGACTTTTCTTGACTACAAGCACATGACTTTATTTGTTCTGTTATTTTTTTAGTACTCTTATAAAAACACTGTTTTTTTTTGTTGTTTTTTTTTCTTATTTTCTATTTCCATATATTAAAAAAACCAACACTTTTCATCCCACTCTTCATGTAGGTCACCTTTCATTTCAACACTAAGCATTATTTATTTATGTATATACATATATATATATATATATATATATAAGTCAGTAAGTTGTCATTTTCAAATGAAGTATACAGTGTTATATATATATATATATATATATATATATATATATATATAACACTGTATACTTCATTTGAAAATGACAACTTACTGACTTATGTAAAGAATGTGGTTTAGATCCTCAACACAAACCATTTTGCCCTAACCCGCTTTTCTTCTATATTTTCTTTTCATTTATTCCTATAAAGATGCCCACAATGCCGTTGATAGGATCTCCTACCTCTCCTCTATCTATGATGGCTTATTTTCTGGAGGTGACGGTGGTCTAATGGTTAACGACACAGACTGACGACATTTGTGTCCTAAGTTCGAGTCCAAGTCGTTCCACGAAGATCACTTTCACTTACGATGTTTGCAACCTTCACGTAGTTCCTTCTGTAATTTGTAATGTTTTTCTAGAAATAATTCTGACTAGAAAAAATATCGGGGAAACCAATGCCAACAATAGAATTTTTGGATTCATTCAATATGATAATGATGAGCTTATTTTCTAGATTGTTCTATGTAAATAGATGAATAATCACCAAAAGGAAATCTTTAATATGTATTCAATAATGAATCTCTCTTATCTATCTATACATTTATAGTTCTGTCTGTCAGTTGGTTTTATATTTGTTTGCTGGCAAACTCCTCCTACGGTTTTAGAGATAGATCACCATGAGCATATGTATTCTAAAACTGCAATAGAAATATTACTTGAATAAATATATTTCATTTTTATCAGAGGGGGTGCAACATTTTTTAGGGTAGGGGGATTTGTGTCTGCGCTTAGAATCCATAAAAATGTTTTGCTTTATATTTTATTTATCACATGAACATTATAGAGATTAAACTATAAGAATGGAAATGTTCAAGCCTTAGAGTGGAAGTGAACAGGGGTCATCATTCATTCTTGGAAAACGCCGGGTGTGCCTCAAGGGGGTTAATGACTAAATTTACTGAAAATTATTTCAATGTCTTTTTATTTCCACCCAGTCAATGCGGAGTACCCTTTTGGATACTCCCCCTCTCCTTAAAAAATAATTATGAAATGTAAAAATAATGGAAAAAAAGAAGTAATATGGTCTTATCGACTACACGCAAATGGACAGTTTTTGATTCAATTCTAAACAACACTGAACATTTTGGTTCATAAAAAATCAGTTTCCAGATTTAACATCGTAGTTGTTTTATAAAAATGGAAGTTTGACCAAACTAAAGTTTGAGCCAGTTTAAAGAAATTTTTTTTTTTTTTAAATGTTTTTCTTGTTTTCAGCGACTGTTATTTTTTATTTTATTTTATTTTATTTTTTTAACATTTTTAAATAAGTCGCAGGACACCTCCAGAATGCTGCTTTTTGAAGAAAAACTGTAAACAGCCATATTTTGAATTATATTTATCTAAACCATTTGTGTGGCCAATATTAGGTAAATGCAGTTAGTAATGATAGAAAACCCAAAAAATAATTTTATCATTTCACTTTTCTATTGTGTCCAAATGTGTATAAAAATTTGTTAAAAATTTATAATTATGTCTAAGTTCAATTAATTTTTTTATCTGACAAAAAAATTGTTATCATCCAATTATTGTTTTGTCTGTCATCTGTCTTTCTTTTCTATTGACGCACGCATGCACGCACATACACACATATTGATGTGTTAAATTTCAGTCATCAAGGATTTCAACTAATCGAAACGCATGCTCTAAAACTGAAAACATAGTTTCATTGAACATGTATATATGTTTTTATAAATGTGTATATATGTTTATATAAATATGTGTATAAACGTTTATATAAATGTGTGTATAAACGGTTATATAAATGTGTACACACGTTTATATAAATGTGTGTACACACGTTTATATAAACGTGTGTATAAACGGTTATATAAATATATGTACACACGTTTATATAAATGTGTGTATTCACTTTTATATAAATGTGTGTATTCACTTTTATATAAATGTATGTACACACGTTTATATAAATGTGTGTATAAATGGTTATATAAATGTGTGTATAAATGGTTATATAAATGTGTGTACACACGTTTATATAAATGTGTGTATATACGTTTGGATATATGTATGTATGAGTGTGTGTATGTATATATAGATATGCTCATTTTGAATTGTCAATTTTCTTCCTCTGTCTCTTCCTCTCTCTCTCTGTCTTTCCTTCCTTGGCAAACTTATTCTATGTTGCAAACTGTAAAATATATCTATCTAATTAACAATCTTCCACTAATTAACCCAACTGTCCTCTTCTGTAATTGTTCTGTTAAAGAATATCGCAAAATTGTCATATTTTGCTTCTGTTTCTGTCTTGTTTTTCACCAAGTTTTTTTCCGCATTTCTTTGACCAAGATGCCCCCCCCTCTCAATGCGAAACAATATCATCAGTTTTCTGTTTTTGTTTTACTGTTTCACCATTTAATGAGAACAGTTGTTATCATGTATTTGAATTTTTGAATGACGCCTGCTCTTAATTCTTTGCTTGGTTCAGACTGAATTTGATTCCACCAAACTGGCATGTGCACACAAATTTCTCTCCCCCTCGAAATTGAGAGAGAGAGAGAGAGAGAGAGAGAGAGAGAGAGAGAGAGAGAGAGAGAGAGAGAGAGAGAGAGAGAGAGAGAGTGTGTGTAAGTGAGTGAGTTTCTTTTATTACTTCTTTTTGATTTCTTGCCTTTGGTCATGTTATTCACTTTTCACCTCCATTCTTTTTAATCATCTCAGATAGCAAATACAATTGTAATCTTTTTTTTTTTTTTAAGTCTTTGCTTATTTGAGAAAAAACCGTTAAAATTTAATTATGCTTACTCTTGAAAAGTTATTTCTGATGAATGTTACTTTTATAAGTCATCTCTACTTCTTTTTAAAATAAAATTGTCTGACCACTTCTCATGTGTCTGTGTTTCTTATTCTCTTGCACATTATAATTTCCTTTTAATTAGATATTTATTTTAATAAAAAAATTCTGTAGCATAAACTAAGACGAAATAAAAAAAAAAAACTTAATTAAAAAAATTACTTCATTTAATAAAATCCACCTTCTTATTAATAGAAAAATAAATAAAACAACGTTTATCTGACATCCATACGCAGTAAAACCCATTCTTATAATACAGGTACACAAATGTGTCAAAGTATGATTCGTTTTAACTAAAGGAAAACAGACCTAAGATATTTCAAAATAAAATATTAAGATTATGTTGCAAAAATAAAAGTAAAACCGTTCTCATACAAGACCGTTTAGTTACATAAAAAAATAGATATAATTTATTAGTAACTTTACTTTCAATAATAATTGATGGTTATTAAAATTGTAATTTTTTTGGTAGAAACATTTTTTTTCATTGTTTTGATCAACTTATTACTGAAAAACTGTGCAAAACTTTTAAAAAGAATTGAAAATAAAATAATTTTTGGATGAAATTGCCTTTATTTTCATTCACAATATTAAATACTGAATATCTTAAAAATATAATTTGAGTATTTGTTTGTGGCTTATGTGTAACCTATTTTTATTTAAGATTTATGAAGCAAAATTGTTGTCCTTGTCTGTTTTTGATGATTAATCAACAAAAGAAGATAATTTGTGATTCTGACGATTATTCGGAAGTTCAATTGCTGATGAAGATGAAAATTCATATACTTATAAGGTAATGAAAATAGTAAACATGCAGCATCTTGTTTCTGAAAGATGAAACAATATGCACACCATGCCCTTCATCATCGCCTTACTGACCTGATTCACAAGGCAATAGCACCAACATCGCTACTGGGATGGTGTAAGAAGAGTGGTGGTTAACTGAGGACATAGCTCACAATGGTCAAAGCTAACTTGGAAGCTAGGACTAGCCCTCACATCTTCAGAATGCAACAATGGAATTTCGAATGGCTAAAGTATGCTGAGGAGTCAGTAACAGACAGACTGGGATGGACTGCCTCGACTCGTAATGTGGCAGATTCAGTTGGAGGTGACTCAACCCAGATAATCATAAATAACTTTTAACATTTTTCCATCGACATCAGAAGTTCTACAATATCTGTAATCATAGTTATAGAATTAGATGTTAAACCCATCTCTAGAATATTTTCTATGATTAAAAATTATCAAAAAAAAAAAAGAACCTCTTTCACTCCATTTGTTGTGATATTAAACTTTTTTGTCACTTATTTAAAAAAAATATTTTATTGGTTTAACTAGTACCTAGTCAACATGAGTTCTTTTCTCATTCAAGTTAATTATATTAGACGTTTTGATTATGTTGGTTTCATTCAAGACGGTTATAAAATCTTCAGATTACAAACTCTAAAACAACAGGAAAATCTTTTTATTTACAATTCTATGTCCCCTCCCCTTGTCTCATTTTTCTTTTATTCAATTCGTTCCAACTTTACTCAGATGCAAAAAAAGAAATAGAAGGTATTAAAAAACGTGCCTCGAAACTAAATTTGATATTAAGCCTGTGAAATGTGCCTTTCCAATTGACTTATCCACTTATGTTGATGATTGTCTTCAAGCTTTTCACATGTAGGTTTTTATTAGTTTACATTTATTCAATTCAAAAGAGGAACCAAAAAATATCTGAATACTTCCCTCTATATTAGACTAAAAATCTTTTTTCTTTTTAAGATTTCCTGTAGCAAGAAAATAAAAATTTTAAGATCTTTTCTACATTATTTTCTCTTTAATTTGATAAGTTTTTTGTTTTGTTTTGTTTTTTTGCAAGATGGTTGCTTGGAATAGTAAGAAATATTTGATTGTTTTATGTTTCTACATTTAATATATATTTTTTAAGGTAACATGAGCACTTATAAACACACACACACACACACACACACATGCTTTTTTTGTGTGTGTGTGGTTCTGTCAATTGAATATTTGGTCTGACCAAACTTCAGCCAAAACATGTATGTGCATATGTGAAGAAGTTCATCTCTCTCTCTCTCTCTCTCTCTTATATATATATATATATATATATATATATATATATTATGGGGTTGACATAAGCTAAACAAACTGTACATATACCCTAGTGCTACTGATAACTACTTTAATATTGAGTAATATTGGAACTAATAGATGCCAAGTCTGCAAGATTAACAGAGTACTGAACAAATCTAAAATTTCTATTTCAATCATCATTAATAAACCGGAGGTGATGTATATTATTTAATTAATTGAAATCTTAATTAAGATGAATATTATTTATTTATTGCGGACTATTATCCTCATCTTTTTGTTGTTGTTTCACGTTTTGGACAACTATTCCTCTGGCCTTCGTCAGGTGGTAACCACGACAGATTAGGAACTCTGAATCTCCTAACTGTATTCTCATCAATTACTGCCTTCCATAGTTGGTTTTTGTCTCTCTACGTTTTTTGGCCAACTAAGCCTCTGGCCAGCTTTGGGTAGGATCAAAACTGCTATCTTCAGGCAATGCTCACCTGGAACCATAGAGATTCAACGTCTCTAACCTTAATCATCCGTGATGCAGTGGATAGAGACGTTGAATCTCTATGGTTGCAGGTGAGCATTGCCTAAAGATAGTGGTTTCAATCCTACCCAAAGCCGTTCAGAGGCTTAGTTGTGGTGAGACGAAAAACAGTTATGGAAGGCAGTAATTGTTGAGAATGCAGTTAGTGGATTCTGAGTTCCTAATCTGTTGCGGTTACCACCTGATGAAGGCCAAAGGAATAGTTGGCCAAAACATCATGAGACAACAACTAAAAGATAAGGATAATAGTCTGCAATAAATAAACAGACGTGATTTCTTCAGCATTTGACAAAATTTAGCTTTTGTGCAAAGAACTTCCAAATTCCACCCTTTCTGATCCGGTTACCTACTTCTAAACGTTCCCTCTATGATTAGAAAGAATATAAATAATATCTGTATATTTATCCAGGATGTTGCCAAACTTAAAGAGCCGTGGTCCTTAATGTTAGCGAGTCAAATACCCCTGACAACGTTCTAGTCATAGTCTAGTCAAAACCTGCTGCTGGAACTGGCTCTTATTATTACAGAGCTATTTAGTTTTCTTCAAGGAGAAACACTTTCCATCTCTTTGGAAAGTTTCATCAGTCTGTCCGGTATTTAAAATTACTGGTGATCAAGCATGTTTATATCAGTACAGACTGATCAGTCTTCTGTGTGTCATAAGTATGTTGCTTGAATCTGTCTGAAGTTGTAAATCACCTCAGCAAAAGCAATCTATTTAGTGATGAAGAATAACTATTTCTAATGTTACAGCTTTCGACATATCAAGGCCTTTCATAGTGCATGGCGTAGACTTGGTAGTTACAAAATAGCTAGAAACATTTTCTCAACCATCAAATTCTTTTCCTGTCTTTTCCTAGCTACAACCCCCAACAACGAACTTTCCTTTCTCTCTCTCTCTCTCTCTCTCTCTCTCTCTCTCTCTCTCTCTCTCTCTCTCTCTCAGTATGAAAAACAAAATGAAATGTAGAGTTTTAGATTTGAGATTTTCTAGTTTCTTTATTTATATACTCTAACACAAATGAAACTCTCTTGAACAAAAGTTTTTTTTTTCGTGAACATTCCATCTCTTGAAAAAAATACCACAAGGCTGCTTTTAACATGGTCATATTCAAGTCTAATATAAACAAATACTTGTTGAACTGTCCTTTTGGATAATCAATTCCTCTTTAATCATATTTTGCCTATTCTTCACATATTGTCATGGGGATTATAATCCAACTTATAATCTCTTTAACTCTTATTTTCGAGTGACCCCACCCCCACCCCACCCCACCCATGGTATTTTTAAAATTTAAAAAAGATCTGTAAAAGTAGTTGTTAATGGGCAGAAGTCAGAAACACATAATATCAATGCCAGTATACCTGAAGGATCTGCTATGAAGCCAAATCTCTTCCTGGTTTTTATTAATGATCTTCCAAATCATATTCTGAGATCATTTGTCAACATCTCTGCTGATAGCATAACTTTCTATGGCAGCACTTCAAAGAGCACTAATGGTCAGAAGCTTGCTAATTTTTTCTCTTCTGATCTAGAGCATATGGTGTTATGAAGAAAAAAGTGGCTTATTATTTTTAAAACCTATAAATTCAAGTTCCTTTCTTTTCACCACTAATGTTCAAATCCTTGTTTTGCTCCAGCTTAAATGAATGTTTCTCTTTCCTTAAAGAAGCAACTGCAGATCTTGATATTAAAAAAGATAGACACTTATGACATTTGGTTAGTATTTGTTATATACATTATTAAAATAATTGGAAATTTCCTAATATTTTCATAAATATTAAGAAATTCTAAGTTAACTTTATTCTAAGCTAACTTTCCAACAAACATCAACAGATAGATCAACCAGCAGTTACGGCTGTTGTTGCTTTCAATCACACACAATATAAAACTCTCTTACAATGTAATATGTCCTCTCTCTCTCTCTCTCCCTCTCTCTCTCTCTCTCTCTCTCTCTCCTGTCTTTATGACGTCATCCATAGATGACGTCATAAAGCATTTCCCTCACCACTTAAGTGAAGTTTATAAGCAAAGTTAGGTCCATGCCAGTCAACAGTTACGGCTACTGCCGTTGCTTTTAAACAACCTAACGCAACTACTTATGAAACTTTCTTGTGATGTCATAATGGACTCCCCTCCCCCTTTTCTTTCCTCCCTCTTTCTAACATGATCCGTGAATGACGTCATAAATGATTTCTCCCACCACTTTACATGAAGTGTGCATGGTGACAGGCAAGCAAAGTGCAAACAGATTTAATAGTGTATAGATATAGGAGAGAGCGAAATAATTTAATAGATTGAATAATTCAAGTAAGAGAAAAGAAATTCTGATTATCACAAGGTTTTCATGTGAGTATGAATCAATGATGCTTCTTACACTTTTGAGGATTTTTTTTTTTTTTTATTAGGAGGGACACCGCTTATCAAGGCCCAGAGGCCACTCTAGGATAAAGGCCCCTATTTATTTGTCTCTCCACGAGGGCAAAATGAGACATGAAGTCTGCTTTTAATGTGGGGAAAATCCAGCCCCTCCCTCCAAGAAAAGAGGCACTCTGGATTGGAGCAAAAATTAAAATTGCCTCAGTCTAGAAGGATTTCTCCTTCAATGATCAAGGACACAAACGATTAAGTGTAGCGTCAGAACAGATACTACACTTTGCTCCTAGTCAAAATAATGGTTAATAAGTGTTATGTAGACGGTGAGACAACACCATGATGACCAGTAATGGTGGAACTTGGATAGGGTTTAATCATTTAAGAGGACGGCTGAACAAGAACTTATTTACTTTAGACTTGAAAAGGACCATGCTGTAGTCAGCTGGGAAACAGCCCCACGGTACTGTTCCACACAGACGGACATGTCTAGGAAAGAAACTCTGCTCATAGAATTTTCGTTTAGTTTTAGGCACAATGGGAAATCGTTGACTTGTTATCATTTTTCTTGTCAAGCGTTTTAAGTGGTTGATAAAGGTAGCATTTTTTTTTTTTTTTTGTAATTCATTTCAATATTTGAACGTACGACATCGACTTAACTAGAATCGAAACTTAATACAACAAAATCTCTTATGAGTAAAAAAAAAAGAAGAAATTGTATAAATAACAAATTCTCGCTTATGACAAAAAGGATTAAGCTTAGGAGGATTACCTATATATTCTATACTTTTCTCACTGCTTCTCTTATTTCACGGTGGAATTTCCACAGCAAGTAACACATAACTTAGAATAGTATTTGCTAGAAGTAGGAACTTATTTTTCCATTTACACATTAAAGACGAAAACAAAAATCTAACTTCAAACAAATGAACTTTTCGCAAATCTATTGTTTGTCACATTCTTTATTTTCGCTTTTCACTTTGACTTTAGGAATCTTCAACAAGATGAAGAATTCAATTCTTTCCTAGAGTGGCAATATTTTTATATCGAATATCTGCATTCATCTGACGACTGATGGATTTAATATAGTTTTGATTTTTACATTCAAGACTCTAAATATATGCGTAATGCTTTCTCAGTATTTTTTTATGTTAGTAATATATATATATATATATATATATATACACATACACAATAGTCATCCAAAGGCAGTTTCACTGTATCACAATTCTTCAGTGCGCCTAGACTAGCACCCATCCCAAGTGGAGTTTTATTTAACTTTGAATTATTATCTCTTATTTCTTATATTAATTGCTCCACTTCATCGTGTAAAGCTTTTACTATTTTGATAGGTTTGTTTGCTTGAAATTATTTGTATCTTTAGCAATTTCATTATATATATATATATATATATATATATATATATATATATATATACAGCTGAACGTCTGTGTGTGTGTCTGGTCACGAATAGGTTCCTATATGATTGACTATTATAGAAAACTGATCACATATAATGATAGAAGATGTATCGAGACACAGGAATAGGTATGTTTGATCTGGCATAATGATGTTTCATTAAAATTATGGGGTCTGCGTACGCGCGCCTGGTCCACAAAGTATTGAAATAAATTTAAAAATTTAAAAAAAAAACGTTTACAAGTGTTTTTAATATAGATGTACATAATAATAATTTGATAAGTATGTTTTAACTTAAATAGGGATGGTATAATAAAATTGTAGGGTCTGCGTTCGCACCTGGCCTCTATAGAATGGAAATAGGCACAAACTTTAATAAAGACTTTTCATATCTATCTGCGTAAGTATACTTTGATAATTATGTTTCAGTTGGAGAAATATGGTATAATAAAATTATGGGGTGTTCGTTCGCACCTGACCTCCATAGAATGGAAATATGTCACAAAGTTTAACAAGTTTTTTTAGTATAGATTCACAGAATATTGTGATAAGTGTTTCAGTGTGAACAGGTATGGTATAATAAATTATGGAGTTTATCTATTTTATTTTTACTTTCATCATATTTTGCTTTGGTTTTGATACCCCCAAATTGGAAGCTATCTCTTTACAACCCTTCCTTTTCATAACCTATCAGACTTTCATAAATCAGAGTCCATTTTCTGTAGGCTGTTTTTGAACCCAGTCGACGACGGGTACTTTTGCTAGTATATATTACCCACACTCACAGAAAATATATTGAAAATTATATGTACAAATTATCAGAAGTCTTTTTTTTATTTTCTTACATTTTTTATTTTACTCTTTTGGCTTCGTCCTCCTCTCACTTTCTCACTCTTTCTCTCTCTTTCACATACACAACTACACACACACTTAGACAATTGGTTCAATAAAGAAAAACATCCATTGTCAACTAATGAACTACTTTACTCAGTTTCAGTGTTGTTTTTGGAACAACTACCAGTTATAATGAAAGTAGTTTTTTTTTCTTACACGTCCATCATGCATTAATTTGATCCTTAGTTACTCAAAAGGAATAGATAGTGCATTTTTTTTTTTAAATTGTTTACCATAACCAAGCCGGAATTACGCTAAATATGTTGATGTAAGGTTTGTAAGTGTATCTTTGGTAGGTGTTGGAGTTTTAGCCGGATGCATATACATACACAGGGAAATGCAACTTATCTTTTTATATCATAAAAAGAAGACAATGTTTTGTGCCCCCTCCTCTCAGTCATGGTTTGTGTTTGGTGATAGAATGCCCAACCCCACCTACTCATCGTCTCCATTGTTTTGGAGCTAACATCAGTCACTTTGGAATGTAGCCCCATCAACATTTATGCTTATTACTATTATAACCCACTTCCAAAAATATTTCCCCCATTTTCTGGTTATAAAACGGAAAATAAAACAATTATTATTTTTTTAATGTTTAGTTGTATCAACTGAACAACTAGACTGATTCCAGTCGTTATCTTTTTCTCTAGATTCTGTATTTATTTTTTAGAATGGATCAACACTGTTTTATTATACACTAGCAGGAATACCCGACGTTGCCCGGGATTGAATGACGATCAACGAATGTTCCACACTTCCAATACTTTTATTGTCATTGAAATCGATGAAATCGCTCATTCTTCAATCAAATTCGTTGATTGTCTGCTCTAATTGGAAACTCAACAAGGTGAACCAGGAGAAAACTTTACATGCCTCCCCGCAGTTGAGGGTTAGTTCACAATACATTGTAGTTTACATTGCACTGTAGAGAACCTAATGTTAATTTTATAAAATTATTTTTCAAGTTTGAAATGCAAAAGTCAAGTATAATGGTGCAATTGTGCTTTAAACAGAAACATTCATTTTGAGTGCACCCCTGCCATATCAAAGAACCTACTGTTGATTTTATATGCCGGGCCTTTCAGCTTGTATAGTAATAAAACTTCTCAAATGCACTTGTGATATTACGCTGTATAAGGTGCTTTGGTCAAAATCGCCTATTTCTTTTTTCATCGAATTGTTTTGATTATCAATTATCAATAGTTATCGAAAACATTCCAGTACAAAACCTATCTAAGAACATTGCCAGATACATAAAGCATATTTGTGTGAAATTTTATTAAAAACTGGCCCAACTGTTTTGGAGTCCATAGAGAATGAATTCACACACAGACAAAGTTCCTTTTATATAATAGTAGGGAGAGATATTACCATATACTTTATGCTAAAAACTGACTGCAAAGGTGGATCGATATTGTAAGTGTACATCCGTTGTGTTAAAGAATAAAGTTACCATCTGTTTTCAATTTAACAGAAAGCAGGGATGTCGGTTATGACAAAAAATAAGCACTATTTCATTGTTTTATATGCTTTGGCTTCTGAATAAAACTGTATTTACATCATCTAATTAAAACCCATGTTGGCATGGTAACTGAGGAGTTAAACGACTGTTCATATTTGACCTATTATTTACATCATTTATTTATTTACATCGTCCTTCCACCACTTGTCTCATTCCCCATTCCGCCCATTATCTACAAGATTCATTGAGAAAATTTTATAGATTTTTATTTGTAAAAATCTTTCTGGAGATAACTATTACTGTAAGCTGTTTATCTTTACTGAATATTACAATGTGGTATCAATCCCTCTTAGTGCAGCTGTCAAAATACATTTTACATCATCGCCATTTTGTCACTATGTGACTTATCTGTATTTAAAAAATTATCTGATCAAATATTTGTTCGCACATAAGAATATACACGATTTGTAACATTTTACAAAAAAAAAAAAAAAAATTAATAATTTAATTATTCAAAAAAATAAATAATAATACATTTTAATTTCAAAAATAATAATTTGGAAAACTCAACAAGAATTTAAGTTTCTTTAATTTTATAAATAGAATTTAAAAAAAAAACAAGATAAGTTATAATTTTATAAAAGTTTAGTTCAATTAATAATTTGATAATCAAACAAAGCCCTAATTAACAAAAATAATTTGGTAAAATAAAATGATTAAAAAAATAGTATGGTTACATAAAAACAAAATAAAATTGAAAATAAAGCCAAATAGGTAGATCTAGCTATGATATATAACTGCATAAAATATAGTAGCTTCCTTCAGTCTTGACAGAGTATGGATACCCACTGTAAGAGTGCGCATGCATGAAATTTTTGTGGCAAGAGTTGCGCAGTCTCCAACCACATCTCTCTTGACTCGACGTTGTTAAATACGAGTGGCAAGTGGAGGTTCAGGACGATTGGAAACAATTCCGAGATAAGTGGAGAGCACATAGAGCTGCTAGAATTCCCAAAAGGTCACCCATCTCGTACTAGCCAGACTCAACGTTGCTTAACTTTCGGTGATCTGACGATAACCGGTCTGTCAACGTAATTATGGTGTATATGCATTAAATATACAACCTTATAAATATAATTCCTTTTTCTGCCCGTGAGAAGCCATATCAGTTACAACGATTGCATAAATATGGTTGAGAAAACGTTACATGAACATATCTTGCCTGTAACAGAATCGTGTAAGAATGCTGTTTGTTATCTTGCTTGTTTGCTTGACACTGTGTACACTTGATCTATATGACTATTTTAGAGGGTGAAAGGAGAGGGGGCGACTGGTGTAAATAAAAGATAACAGATGCGAGGAGAGAACTCAAATGATGTAATTAAAAAATAGAAAGGGGGGGGGGAAGAGTTCATTATGATATCACAATGTATTCTGATTTTGTGAAATCCTTTGATTTTGTAATTTTTGAAGAAACATGACCATCAACCACTGGCAAAGTTAAAAATTATATATTTAATATTTAATTATGTAAGAAATACTGATCCAAAAGATCATGAGTGCTCCAACAAAAATATGCAATCAAAGGGGGCATATTTTTGTTAGTCTGGGAGGCTCCTATCATGGTAAAAGAACATAAAGGAGGAGGTAATTACAGAGAATGATATGACAACAGAATAAATAGTGCATTACTTCCCCCCCTCCCAATGAATAAAATAAAGTGGTGATGCCTATGTAAAAAATAAATAAATAAAGGAGGTAATACTTGGGAGGGTCCCCCCATAAAATGAGAATGTAATGTCTGTGAGTATAGTTTCATGACAACGGAAAAAAAAAACTTACATTATCCCCTCCCCTAGAGAAGTATATAATAACCCCACCACCATAAAAGCAGGAGGTAATTCATGAGGGGATGATTTTATGACAACATAACTGATACTACACTACTAACACTGATTCAAAGATAATACACTATCAGATTAAATCAATTTTTTTTTTATTATTCATTTAAAAATGTCTAGTCATAAAATGATTTTTATTGTACCGTATTCACTTGACTAAGATCAAAAGGAGACATATATTCATCATTTTTAAATATTTGAAGAAATCTTAAGTAGGACGGTCCCTGGAGTAAATGCGGTATTATGGTGACTGATGATTCCAGTTAAGAGTAGGATGAACATTTTCAGTAATTGTAACCAATGATAATCAACGACACTAATTTTCCCCACATTTTGAATGACCTGGTGCCTAATTTGTTCAAATGTAATTTTTTTTTATAGTTTGTGCAAATAAATATTTCAAAGTGTAGTATCTGTTCTCTGCATCACATTGCCATTAGACGAGTCACTATTGATGAAATTATCGCATATAATATACAAAAATATGACAATGCAAATTATATCTTTCAGAATAATCATTTATTAGATTTTTATGAAATGAATATACAAATTAAGAATACCAAAAGCTGATTGTGCATGTTTGCAGATTATTATTTCAAAATCTTATGTTGCATCATAACATTACATAAGCATAAGATCTTTTGATCACAATATAGTTAGGATAGATTTTGTTTCCTTCAATGATTACAGGAAACCTCCTCAACCACCAATAGCTATGGCTAAAGATTCATTACCTGAAAGTATTTCTTTCAAATTTCTCGGCTTTAGGTTCACAGGGAACAGGAGTTGGAACAGATACATTGAGAGCATTGCCAGGGCCACTGCAAGAAAAGTAGGCTCTCTCTACCATACTAGAAAGTTACGCCTGAAAGTATCCTATATCTCTACAAGGCCACCATTCATGGATGTATGGAGTATTGTTGTCACATTTGGCCTGGTTCGTCCGTTATTAGTCTCTCACTCCTGGACAGGGTTCAAAAGAGAGTCGCCAACCTGATAGGTCCTGAACTGTCATCCAAGCTTCAACCTCTGTCCCATTGACGAAATGTCCGCCTGTTCTACAAGTATTTTAATAGTGAATGCTCTGACGAACTACAAGCCCTTGTATCTCCTCTACATAAATACCCTCGACACACCCGACAATCAGCAAAGTCCCACTGCTACACAGTTGAGATCCCTAGATATAAGAAGGCCTTCTACTCTAATAGACTCTGGAACTCCGTTCCGGGTTCCTGTTTTCCCAACTGTACTGATATGCAGAAGTGCAAGTGTAAGGTGAACAGACATCTTTCTGCTCAATTACCTACATAGTATCCCTGCAACTTATGTCCTTGATAGTATCCCCCTACATTAAAATGGGTCTTTTATAGGTCTTTAGCCGGTTAAAATAGTTTTTAAAGTGGTCAAAAATAGGTAAAAATTGAAAAAATCATTATACATTTTGTACATTCATCTTAGTTTATTTTTAATCAGTTCACATGTGTGTCACGTTGGTATAGTGGTAACGTCACCAGCTTTGCTAGTTTTGCTTTCAGTTTCAATTCTAGCTGATGGAACTCAAATACATTTTTTTTTTTACTTTTAAAATCACAACTATAATAATATATACGAAACCGGAATGAATTAAAATATATTCTAGCGTATTTTACGACTGGGCGGCGCCTGCTTATATATATATATATACACACACACTATATATATATTTTATTCAATTTCGGTAAACAAAATTACCATAAGTCACTACAGTAAATCTATTGTTTCAGTTTTTGTTACCTAAATTTTATAAAATTATATTTTGCTCTTTTAATTCAACACTATCAACAACCTCGTTGAACTTCAATGTTTTTAACCTGGAATAATATATATATTAGTGATGGGACGGTTCCAATTTTTTTTCCGATTCTGGTAAAATTACTGATTCCATACTAAATTCCCGATTCCGATTCTTTATAAGTATCTAAATATTTGACTATGAAGTTATTTTTTTCTCCAATTACCGTAAAAACACATGTTAAATGTGCATATTTCTCAAATATAAAACCATACTTTTTGAGGTGATCTCTAGATTTTAGTTTTGCTGGTAGTGAAAAATCAACACATATTTATGATTTTATCATTACTAATAGACTGTGAGCGATTTTGTTTAAAACAGAATCAATTAAAATAAGATAATTAAAGGAATCTTTTTTGGCATCAGAAAATATGCACAATTATTTCTGATATTTCAAAAAGTTCTGATTTTATATATTTTATATATATATACACACACACACGTATGTATATATAAATGTGTGTATATATATCTACACATATACATGCATACGCACATATATATATACATGTATGTGTATATATATGTGTGTGTGTGTATATATATATATATATCTACACATATACATGTATACACATATGTATATATATATATATCTACATGTATATATATATATATATATATATATATATATATATATATACACACACACACGTAGATAAATATATATCTTGACATTCATAATAAACAATCTACATTAATTATCAGAAGTTTCGAAAATTCTGCAAGTTTGACAATTTGAAAAAAAAGAAGATAATTAAACGAAAAAGATCAAACTCTAAAATCGAAATTCTTTGTTTTTGAAAGATCTCATTTTTTATTTACTCGACATACAAATATTTGTGCAGCGTTTCTTTTAATTTTGATGCTACGCATATTTTTCCAAACATTGTTTGAAATTAATGACAAAATAAAAACAAAGGTTTAATTATTTTTTAAATATTTTTTATCATGATTATAAAATATTCCATGCAGTAAAATAATGAAGTCATTACTTTTTCTTTTTTCTTGCGATATGACTAATTAAAAGTTGAATCTCTCTGTAAAAAATGCTGTGAGAATAATGAACGGAATGAAAGATATATTTATTTAATGATGTGCCGATGTAAATGCACACATCTCTGTATACTTAGATGCCTTTTTTTTTTAGGTGTGTGCGTGCAAAGATATGTACATTTTGGGCATGAAGAGGTTGAAATTGGTAAGATCCATAAGAAAATCAGCACCACCGAATCTTCAAGACTATCAGGAATTGCCCAGAGACAAATAAGTACAAATCTGAAACGGTAATGTCACTAAATGGGGTTTGCAGGTAATACGAGAAAAATAAGTAATTCAAAATGTTTCTTATCTTAATCATTATTACATGAGGAGTCATTTTGTGTAAAAAGTTAATTGATTTTACCAATCGAAACTTGAGAAATGCACGATTAAAATGTGAAGACATTGAATGAGTAAAAAATCAACATGGCTGCCACTTGCAATTTCGTAGATCGAGTAGCAGCCTTGACCTTGCAATCAAGATCGAGTGAAACGGGATGAACCCATGGGACTTTGGTGAATCTGTTTTCGTATCTTTATGAATTTATGTGGAGAGAGCGAGTAGGCACAAATATATTCGATATTCGACAAAATCCTTTGCATCACGTGGATTTATTCTACATAAATTATTTTTCATTTTAAACTAAAACTAAATTTTACTTTAAAATGAAAGTTTAAAAATTGCTTAATTTATTTTTCATGTTTTTTTTTCTTGCATTTATTCTACATAAATTAAAATAAAAGTTGTTTAAATTGTCATGTTCCGATTAGGCAGCTTTGCCTTAGTTCGTTCTGTTTCACTCGATCTTGGTTCTTGATTGCAAGATTAAGGCTGCTACTTGGTCTACGAAATTGCAAGTGGCAGCCATGTTGATTTTTTACTCATTAGTTTACACATTTTAATTGTGCGTTTCTCTAGTCCCGATGGGTAAAATAAATGAACTTTTTACTCGAAATCATTCCTCATGTAAGAAACATTTTGTATGACTTATTTTCTTATATCACCCACAAAGACTATTTAGTGACATTCCTTCTGAAATTTAAGTACATCTACTCTCATAGATTGCATTGTTGTTTAGCCGATGTTTACTTTCTCCCACTACTTTGCCGTTTAATTTATTTATTCATAGACTACTTTTTATTTTATGTTCATTCATATTATATGTATTTTGTTACATTAATAATTGGAATAGTTGGATTGAAGAATGATTTATACTTAAGTCTCTACTCAATTTCAAGTTTTTGTTTTGTATATTTTGATATTAAATAAAGACAAGATTAAGTTCTCAACAGTGTCAATGACCGATCACTTAAGTGATCGCTCATTGACAACAGTATGTAGTATTCCCTGGAGTTTGAGTGACAGCAAGTCACAAGATATATATTATTATTGTTACTCCCTAGGAGTTTTCATGCAGGTCATCATCAATGATTGCTCACTGACAATAACCTGATTCGAGTGTGTGATAACAAGTCTCCTCAGTGTTCCAGTACTCATTACCGCTTTCGATAACTATGATTTTGCATTGTTATAGCAGCCAATTACCATGAATTTATCATTGACAATCACTAGTGATCAGATGAGATTTTGGTGGCAATCCTCTGCAACGTTCTTACACTATCCACACTATTACAGTTAAAGTCTGGTTAATGCATGCTTTCTCTCTCTCTCTCTCTCTCTCTCTCTCCTTAATCTTTCACAATCATTTCTGTAGTATCAACCAAAACTTATTATTATTATTATTATTATTAGTAGTAGTAGTAGTTTTGTGTAAGAAATCTTGGTTTTAAAATTATATCCATTTTAATTATTTTAAAACTCTACTAAACCAATTATTGTTTGTTTAATAATTTTGAAAAATAAATCTGTAATTGTTCATCCTAAACTTCTCTCTGACCAACAGTATGAATTTAAGCCATCCCATTTTACCACAGATGTCTTAGCAGCCATCTCCAAATAAATATACCACACACTGGATAAGACAAAGGCTAAGGCAGTAGCCTAGAAATCTTCAGAACCATTGTTAAAGTCTAGCATGAAAGTCTTTTTAGGAAAATCAACTCGTACAGTATTACCATATGATTGTTTAATACAAGATCTTTCTAAGCTAAATGGAAAACCTAGATTGTTCTCAAAGGCTGTATATCTAACAATATCACATCAATACTTGGACCTATCTGATCTTCATAAACAACTTTGCTGATGCAATCACACCTGACATGAGTGTATTTGCTGATGGCATCATGCTCTATTCCCAGCAAGTCGAATGTCCACATATGCATGAAAATGGTTTAATCTTTAAGAAATGACCTCTAGTTTGTAATAGAATCGGATAAAAAAAAAAACAATGGGCAATAGTCTTCATGAGAGTTCAGTGTTCACACTCTTCAGCATAACATTCTAAGGCAACATAAGTTGGAGTAAATGTATAGGTGTAGCCAAGTCTACTGTAATTGCTTGTCCTTTGCAGACTCCCTTTTTTATTTCATCAATAACTGCTCCCCTCTCGATTGCCTTTGATTTGACTTCCTCAAATCTTTCTAATTTCTTCCTTCTTTCATTTCACCCTGTTCTGGATCAGACAATCTCAGAATTGTGCAACATAACATGAGTCTCATGGCTCATTTTACATGACTAGAAAACTTCTTGCGTGAGCCAGTATCTTACATCCCTCTTGAATCACCATTTGACCTGCACATTGCATATTGTTACCACATCTAGGCAAATGCACCGAGCACTAGTCTCTCTCTTTTGAACAAGATGTAAAAAAAAAAAAGAATTTGTAACTTTAACAGATCCGACACTGTTTGCCAAGCTCCCGCCGCTGCGTTATCGCTTTGTCAGAGTGTTGCATTCCCATGTTTGTTTTACAAGTACTTCCATGAACTTACTGCGCTTGAAACTTCTCAACAAAAATGCCCCCAACCCACTTAACTTGCAGCAAAATTTCAACCCTTCACTGTAGAGCTCCCTAAATGCCAGAAGATTTTTCCATTCTACTAGCAGCTTGCCTTTGGAATTCTCTCTCTGTTCTGTTTCTCCAATCGTACCAATATGCAGAAATTTAAATTTAATTTGGACAAACATCTTTCTGCCCGACTCTCCACTAGCATTGCCCTCTATGAATCTGATTCTATCATAATAAACGGTGTGAAACTCTAAGGATGGTGTGGTTTGTTTGGAGTGAACAAAATTAACACCTAAATAAAATAAAGGAATATAAATATATTATTAATAGATATTTCATATGTTGAAAGCATACTATTACTTCTATTAACGCACTATAGTACTTCTATTACTAAATGCTATTTGGTATTTGTCTAAAGTTAAACTATTACTTTCACACATCAGTGGAAATATGACTTGTTTGGGTCAAACAAAAGTAAAAACAAAAAGAAGAAAAAAAAATTCTACTTCTGTTACTAAAGGAGATGTAGTATTTGCCTGTAGCCAGACTCTACTACGATAAGTAATGTTTCCTATTTTTTTTATTTTTTTTTATTCAGCCTGACAGGAATGGCAAATTGCATTGTTGTGATGACTGAACTTATATATTAATGACCTGAAAGTTTCATCTTTTTGTTGCGGATATTGACGGTGTGAGACTCTAAGAAAACAACCTCTGTCATGGGCATGTGTCAGGGGCACAGATGTGTCATTAGATTCTTCCATACAGAAAAACTTGAACCGATCAACATTCACTGGTACCTGTTAAATGTTTATGAAGCTGATGCAGTTGATGCCAGCACAGCTAGGAGATGGGTATGTCGATTTCAAAGTGGCAACAGATGTGAGTCTCAACGTATGCTCTAGACTTTAACTATCGAGGCATAGTTCATCACTGATAAAAATGCATTGAGAACGGTGGTGATTATGTAGAAAAATAAATTCTGAAGCTCAAAAGGTTGCTCATTTTCATGATACCACTCTTGTTTTCGTAGCTTTTCAATGTTTTAGGTTTTGAGTTAGGTCTTTTGGAATGGCTCGTGTATTATTTCTATTAATGTATTGTACTATCTTTCAATGTTCAGTTCAGAGATTGTGATACTAGTGTAGTATCTGTTCTATTGTTATGAGATTATTTTGCCAGGCATTACCTCCTCTTTTGGGGGAGGGAGTGGTAATGTATATTTTCTATTGTCATGAACATATTTTTGCTGGAATAAATAATGGTCGATTATGTTAACTAGTGGACATTCATGTTGAAAATTGCTTATCATTTATAGTCTCTTTTTTAATTTCTTCCTTCTTTCATTTCAACCCTTTCTGGATCAGGCCATCTCAAAAGTGTGCCAAAATAACATGACAGTTTCAATGCATACAGAGGTAAACACAATGTTGTACAGGAAGATCTCTCGCTTATTCACATCTAATCTGGATTCAAACTAATATGTTAATTATGTTAATAAGGAAATTCACATTTTTCAGCTTTCATTTAGTAAAATAGATCTTTCATCAGAAATGTAAGCTTTCAAATTCAACATAATTTTTTAAAAGAATGGAAGTTCCTATTTTCAATGCCTCCCCACGGGACAGTTAGACACCAGGGTCGTTTTTTAACATGGAGAAAAGGAACAGAAATAAAAATTGTCTCAGTCGTGAAGGATTTCTCCTCCACTGACAGAGAACAAGAAATTGAATGGAAGTTGGATGGAATTTAAGTTTAGGCAAGATCAACACACATACGCAGTAAGATTATTTTGTTGTATTTGTTTAAAAAAACTGTTGTTACTGTTAAAAGCTACTTTATATATATATATAAAAAAAAAAACTTCCAGCAATATTTCAAGGCAGGCCCCTCCCCCATTCAGAATGTTATTGGAACCATCCTTAATGGGATTGGGTGAAAGAGAGAGCCTCTCCCATTCCTATACTGTCCACAAACTTTTTTTTATTATTTAAGACAAAATGGATTTTTATGCACATTACACACTTAGTATAAAATGGGTAGATTTTAGGTTTAAGGCACTTTTTTTTTTTATCCTAATTTATAGGCTTTTATTTAAATTCTTACCAGTTTATGATTAGAACTTATTTAACATTTTTGTATCTTATTTAACACAACATGTTTGTTTTCTTCCTCATTCTTATTTCTTTAATCCTCATTATTACATCACATTTAGTTGAACATCCGTTTCACATGCTGGCATGACTTAAATGGAAATAGTAATTCATAATTGTTTCCATTCTCTGTTCAGTTTACATAATTTTACGTTTTTAGCATAAATATTCAACACTTGAACAATCGAATTCCTTATGGAAATGGTAAATTCATTTGAATTAGAGGGACCTGTGGAAATTCCATAGCGACATCTTTCATATGTAATATATTGCTGCTGTGAATGGAGACCCCACAATATTATTGTAGCCCTTGTTAAAAATGTGTCAGAATATATTTGGTTATTACGGTTAATCTCCAATATCCTTATAGGAGTCTGTGACATATTTTTATTATAGGGACGCCCAGCACGAACAGAAACTACACAATATCATGATACTATCTTTAAACAGAACAGATACAACCATTGGGTCTTAGCCATAAGACCAAGAAGGTATATATTAGTTTCACGTATGGTCCAAAAACAACATAATTTTTGTCCCCTAACAAAGGAGGGATTGGACCTACTAATTCAGTCTCGTTTGTTTGTTTGCACTTTTCTCAATAACCACGCCTTGGATTTTTAAAAAATTTTGCACAAACATTAGTCATGGTGAATTAGCACAGATTTTCCGGGATAACTCTTGTTGCCCTCCTAGGGGGCATTGTAGGGGTAAAATTGCCTCCAAATCGTTCACCCGTTCATTTATTTGCACTGTTTTCAATAACCATGCGTTTGATGGTTTTTTTTTTTTTTTAATTTTGCACAAACATTAGTCATGGTGAAAGTTAATTACCTACTCGTGGAGGAGGAGCTTGCATGCTCGACTTGTTTTATTTAAGTATTTTTTTTTTTTTTTTTTTTACATTGCATCCTCGATGATCAAGAAATCCTATTTATTAAAAGGGAAATAGAAGGTGATGACATACTACTGACATTAAATTAGCCGATCTATATACTAATTTACTGTCCGTAGCATGTTATCACCTAATATCCTTCTTTTTAATAAATAGGATCTCCCAATCGAATAATTTATAATCTGGAAACCGTGACACTTGTACACACGTACATTAAAGGTACTATGGTATTAATATATAGATTACTTATATTGGCCATTATTGAATTGTATAAAAATGAATGTGTAGAAAGACAAGTTATGCATTGATGTATTCGATTCTATAAGTTTATTTTTTAATTGTCAATTTGATTAGTTCTTCCTTGTCTGTTTAGTTAGTATTCATTATTTGTTCTGTAAAATATTATTTCTCTGATTTATTTTAATCTTCTTTTAATGCATTTCTTTAATATTTCCACAAATTTGCTAGCATTTCATTTTATTACTGTTATTCACTGGTAGGAGTCAATTCACTTATTAATGCCATTTTTAGTTGCACTTCATAGAAGAAGTCCTTTGGGTAAAAAGCAAGGTGACTGCTTCAAATTGATTTCCTTTTTAGAAGTTTATAATTCGATTATTGTAATGCTTTTGGGAACACCATGAAGAAATGTTTCAATGAAAAAACAAAATAGATTAATGAATCTTGCAGTAAATCAAAAGCATTTTAGAAACTAAACCTCTAACATATTAAGTTTATTTCTAATATAGTCAAATGTTTTGAACAAAGTACGTAATGAAGTTAAAAATAGCACCAGTTTAGAATATTTTAAAGAATAAACTGGGTAAGTGTACAAATTATTCAAAGGCATTTGAAATGAAAATATATATAATTCTGGTTGTAAGAACTAAAGATTTTATAGAAAGAGCGGAATATTTGCTTCAAGGCACTTATGCAAATTAAACCCTAAATATGTTCCATTTGTGTAGGTGAACCTCTAGGGAACTATATGAGCTAAAAACCCTTGCAGACAAATGCACAACCATTTGCATTTCTTAGTATAAATAAATAAAATTTAAACATTTTATGCTCTAATAGCATTGGATTTGATTGATACTAACTACTGTTGTTTCATATAGTTTTATAATCAACTTGCATATAAGGCAAACTAGAACAAATAGTCATTATCGTTTTTTCTCACCTAAAAACACTGCCTGTATTATAACACAATATAATATACTGTATACAAGTACAGTGACCATACTTAAAAAAAAAAAAAACATTTTTAGCAGTTAAGTTTGCCATTGGCAAAGAACATTATTTTCTATTGTTTAATTTATAAATTTACAGTTCTAAAGTAAGTTGTAATTATTTATGCATTTGTGTTCTTTGCTTACAATTATCCATAAATTTTACAATTGGGTTGGGAGTTTCTCTTGATATACAAAAGGCACAGACTCTTGTTGAACTGCTCACATAAAGCAAGTTTCTGAAAACTACGTTTCGCTACTAAAGTTGTTTAACTTGTCTAGACATTGCATTTTTTTTTGTGTGTGTCCAAGACAGATCTCTGTTATGAACAATATTCCCGAAACACTATTTTTTAACAGTCAAACAGCCACTGATAAAGAATATTCTCCACTTTTCAGCTGGAATAAAGAAAAAAAAATAGATCATGGTCTTATTGACACAAATTAGCACTTTGAAAATTTAAATATTTTTCTATGAAAATAGACAAATCCATGCAATTGATTTTTTGCTTAGCCTTTTTTTTTATGACACATGATTTTTTATGTAAAAAGTATAATTTTATGTAAAAATTTTATGTAAAAAATATAATTTTGTAAAAAAAAAATTTTTATGTTATAATTATGACCATTTGTATTTTTTGAGTTATTATCTATAAAGCATGAACAAGTGTAAGTTAGAAAATTGACAAATAAAGAAACTGGTTTAATGCAAACTTTTTGTCATTGTTTTATCTATTTGTTACTTAATGTTAAGCTTTCTAAAAGTACTATGAAATATTACAGTTCATTTTGATTTTAAAGCCATTAAAATGATATTTTTAGCTTTGAGAATGAATATGGCTAATGAATTTTACAATGAAATAACAATGTCAACTTTGCTTTTGATTTTTAGCATTGGATCTATCGATGGAATTGAATTCATGTTTGAGTCACCAAATAAATTATAAGTTGAACCAATTTATTCTATTAGAAATATTTGAGTTTATTGAACTTTAATAACAACTGATCAGTATTTACTGTATATATTATCAAGTAATTTCTTATCTTTGATATCGGTTGATAATTGTTTTTTACATCAATCAATCAAGTTGGTGACTCTTTTGAACTTTGTCCAGGAGTGATTGGTTGGTTGGTTGTTTTTGTTTTACGGCATATCAACCCTTTTAAGGTTATTTAATGCCAAATCCAAAGATTCGGAAGAAAAATTTTTTAATAGAATATATTTGTTGTTTTTTCAAGTCAGTTTCTATTTAACCCATAGTTGGGACCCCAACAGGTACTACCACTCCGGGTCAGAGTGGACCTGGGAGCAATGGTAATTAAAGGGTGGCTCCACACTCTCCAAAGCCCGCAAGCTGGGGCCTCACCACTGGATATAGATTAAGGTCATATCCAGGACCAGTCCAGGAGTGAGAGACTAGTAGCAGATGCACCATCCCAAATGTGACAACAATACTCCATAAATGGGTGAATGGTGGCCTTGTAGAGGTACAGAATACTTTCAGGTGTAAGTAGCTTTCTAGCACGGTAGAGAGAACGCACTTTCCTCGCACGGGCCCTGCATTGTGATGTCATAATAAACTCTTTCTCTTTTCCGATCCTGTCTTCTTTCTCTCACTCTTAATTATTTACATTATTCTATTCTTATCATAACTTCCCTTAATCATTATTTATGCCATTTATCCTTCCTTCCATGATCAAAGTGTGCACAGTGACAAGCAAGATAACAATATCCTCAGAATTTTAGCTGCTTATAGATATAATTATTTTTGTCAAGAGGGTAAAAAAATAGACTTTTTTTTTTATTGTTGTTTTGGTGTGTTTCAGAAGTGGTTGTTGATCTTGTCTGATGACCTCAGGCCTGTTTATTGCCCATGAAGTGAGCAGCATGACTGAATGGATAGTATCCCCACCCATCCTGTGGCACCAATTTGCTATCATCTCTCCTCTACTTCAGTCATCATTGTCACTCCCTCATCTTTTACTAAAGCTTAACTGTTATCACTTAGCAACAGGCTAAAAAACTTGTGACTTCCATTGCATCTGACTTGGCAGGATTAAGGCTGGGCACAATGGGCCTGGCATATGCACACACACACGCACGCACACACACACACACACACACACACACACACAGAGTAAACCTTTCACACACTAATACTATCTCCATTATTACAACTCAGTGGTATGCACTGGGGTAAAAGAGATTGCTAAAGAAATCTCTTATTGCTGCTGTAAATGTTATCTACAGAAAAAAAGAATAATGCTAAAACCTCTATGCTAATTTAGAAAATGCAAAGTTAATTCATTTGTTTTCATTTGTCAGTGTTTTAATTTGTTGTATGAAATGCTGAATGGATAAGTATAATATGTATAAGCTTTCAGGTTTAGCAGATGTTGATCTCATGTCACATTGGTAAAATAAAAAATCCATCAAAACTTTGATTCTTTTTTAAAATTGGATATTATCGTATATAGTGTCACTGTTGACAGTGGAGTTTTAACTTGAATCTGATAATTAAATGATGCACCATCATTTACCTTACTGGAAGATATGAAATGGAGTGAATTTATTCTTAGTATCAGTCATGTTGCTCTTAACCTCTGATCTAAGTGATGCAGTGTTCAGTCTCGGCTAAAAATAATTGTCTTGAGAAGGCCTTCCTCCCAGGCATTAACTTCTTTCAGAAGAAGCAAAGGGTTTATCCTCTTTCTTTTCCTTGTTTATGATAATCTGGATATGACCTTAAACTATATCCAGTGGTGAGGCCCCAGCTTGCGGGCTTTGGGGAGTGTGGAGCCAACCTTTACCATTGCTCGCAGGTCCACACTGACATGGAGTGGTAGTACCTGTTAGGGTCCCAACTATGGGTTAAATAGAAACCGACTTGAAAACAACAAATATATTCTATTAAAAACTTTTTCTTCAAAATCTTTGGATTCGGCATTAAATAACCCGAAAAGGGTTGATATACCGTAAAACAAAACTAACCAACCAACCAACCTACTGGGAATGCCAACAGATCCAATCAAAGTTATCAATTCCTTTTTGGAAGAGCTGAACTACTTTCATTAAACACAAACTTTTTGTCACATCTCAAATTAGAGTAGATTTGGATATATATTGCATTAACCTGGATATTAAAGTAGGATGATACCTGTTTCAAAACAAAAGTACAATTAATACCAATCGCAATTTTTAATTTTTCTTTCATGAAAAACATCGCTCTTGAAATATTTAATCATTTACAAGATGTAAGAAAGAAATAAACACGGTTTATATTTATATCAAATACCCAATTAACATTTTGTAACAGCTCTAACACAGATATCCTAAAAAACAATATGAACACTGTCATGTCATGCATTTCTTATATTTGAGTTGAGGGTGTGTACATCTTCCCTGGCAAAGAGTAGAAAAGCTTTCATACCTATCCTATTACCATACCTAGAAAACAACTTTTGCATAAGCATTACCCCCCCCCCTCCATGCCTTATGACAATACTCTCTAATCATATTGACTCTGTTGCAATGCTTCTCCTCAAAGTTCTTTAGTGTTATTTTGCTGCTTTGATCAATTAAGTAAGATAGGCTTGGAGACCACTGTCTCAAAAGATGTGAAGTCCATCAGTGTTTTATCTGGGAATGGTATGACATGACAGAGGTGGATTCACCATTGTGTGCCCTGAGTGATCCTTGTGGGAGTGTTGAGAGATTTCAATATCCGCCAAGAGACATATCTGATCAATCTATCGCTTCGTCTCTTCTATGGTTGCAAAACATGGCCAATGAGGATACTCTATCAGTAGAAGTTGCTGACAATTGATTCCTACCCCCCCCGTCTCTCTCTCTCTCTCTCTCTCTCTATATATATATATATATATATATATATATATATATATATATCTCAGTAAGTAATCAAGAACCTGGGTGACAACCATCAAGAATGATTTGGATGAGCTCTCAGATCCACAGATGGTCACAATTGGTTAACCATCTCTTATGGCTTTGCTTAGGATTGCATGGCCATCATGGTTTGGAGCATGGTGTACGCCAGGGAAGAAGTATATATATACATCCTGATTATGTTGAAAACTGTTGCAACAAGTTGCTAAGGAGATTTTCCTGATGTACATGCTTATGATTTTGGTGGGCACCCTCTATTTTTCGTTCAAAAATAAAATTTGTTTTGATCATTTATTCTTATGAAATTAATATCAGGGCTACCCAGCATTGTCTGAAGCCATAAAAAAACAAAAAAAGAAGTTCCTTTCCTTTCCTTTACTATCCCCATCATAATTTGAAAAGAAATGATGTCATTTCGAGGCATGACTGAACAGTTTTTTTAAATTACTATATAAATACATTGTTCTCTTTGAAAATTACTATATAATTACATTAAAAATCCAGAAAAACAGGAATCTCCTAACAAAAACTTGCAAAGTTAACCCTTACAGAATGAATTTTTTTTTAATTAATTTTAGATATTATACACCCAGGGCAATACTGGTTAAGACAATACTAACTTTGTAGTGGTTGCTTTTATATTGTTTTTATTTTTAGTTGGGCGTATAAACACACATACACATAGCCAACTGCCCTTTATATATCAGATTTTAACATTGCAATAACAAATTGCGAATCATTGTGTCAATAGATACTGTAAGGCAGATCACCCCTTCTGTGACATCTACAGACTATTAATAAACATTTGTTTTCCTTAGGATTGAACGATGATGACGACTACTACTACCTGTGAAAAAATTATTGATTATTTACTATTTAGAAAGTGTCTATTCTCTTTTAAAAAATATATTTAAATTTTTAAGTTTGTAATTTTTTAAAGACTGGGCAAAAATGTTCCCATTGTAAATTGATACTTTTTGGTATCTCTCTGGTAGTTTGAATATTTTTGTTTGAGGAAATATCTTATTGAGTTGGTGATTTGTAATTAGTGTCAGATGTGCCATGCGTGGTGCACAAAGAAAGCTTGAGGAGGAGCGTTCCTTGTCTGTGTTGCCTGTAGGCAATAGAAAAGAAAATATATGAATAAATAAAAACGAGACACAGTAGCACATCTAACAAGCACTGTTCTATTAAATCCCTTTGCTCTGAGGGGAGTTTAGGCCATTTATTAGAATTCTTCATTTAATTGGTTTCCCCTCTTTTAACCCCATCTTCTCCTCATCAATATCTTTAATTATTGTTATGTGTCACATATCCAGGTCTCTGGTGCTACCAGATCAGACTGTCTGAAAATACTGGTTTCCTGACCTAAAATGCACCATGCATTAATGTTATTGTATTTTCCTTTCCTTTGCAAAATCGATCATGTTCTGCAAAGTTAAAAACAAAAGTAATAATTTTGCTCTCTACAGACAAAACCCAACTAAAGCAAACATCAGGAATAAATATTTGAAAATATAAAGAACTTAAAGAATAAAAAAATGCCCCAAATTATTTGATTCAGAATTAAATGATTCCAAAAGATTTAATATACCTTAATACAAAACAACTAACTATATCCAGATTTTTCTTAGTTGTCATCTCTTTGTTTTTGTTTTTTTTTAAACACTGCTGTCTTCTTTGGTCATTGTTTGTAGGATGCACGAGTCCACTAGCTGGTTTACGGAGAAGGGGGAGGGGGAGGGGATAACAAACTAGAGGAGTTAAAGTCTGACATCTTTCTTCTAAGATTTTATTTTTTCTGTCGATTACCCTCTTTTCCTTTCTATTCCTACCCAATTTCCTTAGTGTACTTGGTTGTTTCAAAAACAGCATTGAAACTATTAGTTAGAATGAAATCATTTTTTTTTTTTTATTTCGCAAACTAATTTGATCCCTAGTGAACCCAAGGAAATAAGTATTACAATAATTTTTACTATGAGGGCTGTTCCAAAAGTAATACCTCCATTATTTTTATTCTGCTCGAATGGATCAGAGGGAATTGTAAATTGCACTGTTATAATGACTAAACTTATGCATTCATGACTTGAAAGTTTCATCTGTCTGTTGTAGATAATGACGATGTGAGACTTTAAGAAAGCAACCCGTCATGTACGTGCATCAGAACAGATGAGTTGTTAAATTCCTGGCAGAAGTGCATTGAGATTGATGGTAACTATGTAGAAAAATAAATTCTAGAGCACAAAAGGTCGCTTGTTTTAATGGTACTACTCTATTTTTGTAGTTCTTCAACTTTTTGAATTAAAAAAAATAGGAGGCTTTACTTTTGGAACGACCTTTATATAATCAGATCTGGGTTACACTGAATTCAATGATGTAAGGTTTGTCAGTGTATCTTGCATAGTTTCTCACTTTTGGCTGGACACATGTGCGTGCATGTGCACACACACACACACACACACACACACACACACACACACACACACGCAATTTTCCATCTGACCCAAATAAAAGTAGGGATTTTTTTTCTTCTAAGAAATTCTTATATCAAAAACTAACTCTATTCCAAATAGCTATTTATCTACAGAGCTCGAACATGTACAGTTGATTTTAATAACCTAGACTTTAAATTGAAATTGCTTCAATTCACTAATTCCAGTCAAGTACAATTATGGCAAAAAAATTGGAAAGAACATTGATTTGTGCCAGTTATTGCCTTGGTTATCTTGCTATGTTTCCAGGTTAACCAAGTGCAAGAGAAATACAAACAATTGCACTTAAAGAGACGGTGGAAATCTTAGATCTCTTAGTTGGAATGTATGAGATAGCATGTGATTGTCTGGCATGCAAGAGAATGTCCCATCCCCAGCTAAAACAAAATGATAAAAAAAAGTTTGTAGCTGTTCTGGTAGCATTAACTTTTCTGTGGTGAACCATCGACAATATTTGTTGCCTATGCACATTTAAGATCAACTTAGTCAATCTGAAGACAGTGGTGGACTGACCAGGATGACAATTTGCTTAACAAGTGTTTTTCAGTGCAGATAGTTTAAAAGAATTTCTGATTTTTTTTTTCTTTTATATATGACTAGCGAGGGGTACCCGGCGTTGCCTGGGTGTTGGGGGGGGGGGTTAAAAAAAAAAAGTAAGTATGAGGATCGAACCCGAACCCTTGAGGCAAAGTTGTAAATTAAAGTGTGAAAAATAAAAAAAAAACGTACGACGTTAACCATTGCCCCACCGCGAGATGCTAACGGAAACATGTTTGAATTTATTTAATTATTTGGATTTGGCAGGTGCCCGTTTTAATGAGTTAATGAGGTCAACTGCGGCTGAACGCTTTTGTTTTCCCACCCCCAAGATATTATAGGAAAAAGACTAATCCACATGAGGCGAGCGACAAATATTGAATATTTATCTTCCCGAAATCGAGCAAATTAAATAGACAGGCGAGCTTCGTTGTTAACTGTGAGATATTACGATTTGTATGTGATATAAAAAGTTTTAAAAAGTTAAGCGAGCGACCGCTTCTCTGAAAAAAGCCTTTTGTTGACATACAAAAAAAGCGAACACACATACATACATACATACATACACACATTTTCGCTTTTATATATATAGACTAGCGGGGGGGGTACTCGGCGTTGCCCGGGTGTTTAGAGGTGTGTGTGCTCGAGCGGGGGGGGGTTAATCAAAACATAAGAATAAGCGAAGTAAATATTTAAAAAAAAAATAAATGTTAAAACTTTAAAAAATCGAAAAAAAACACAAAAAAACTAACGTAAGGCAAACGAACGGTTAAACGTAAAAATGGGGGGGGGGGAAATGCGAATGTGATGGAAAAATGAAACAGAAAAATGAACGTTAAAACTACTTTAAAAAATGTGAAAAATAAAAACCCAAAAAAAACACTGGCTTAAATAACCCTGTTTCAATATTAAAATTTAAAAAAATTGAAAAAAAAAAAAAAGACACCTCACACCACGATTCGAACCCAAAACCTTTAGATAATGAGGCTGCACTTTAAGCAACTGAGCTAAGACAACATTGACGAAATTGTGTCGCTTTTTCAAATATTTAAAGTAAATCATGTTCCGATATCGTATGACGCATGCGTAGAAGCGAACTTGTCATGAGAGGACGGTTCTTGCTGACCTCTCCCTGTAGAAAACTGATGATTTTAGGGTGAAAAAATGAATGTTTTTGGCCAATTTTTCGATATTTGTCGGGCAAAGGTTGGAAATTTAAAATGATACCAATCTCGTGAAAATCTGTGACCCATGTCAAAAGTTTTTTGCGAGACATACAAACACACATACATACAAACAAACACACATACACACATTTTTTCTTTTATATATAGAGATATTGTAGATTCTATCTTGTTTTCAGATCAACATTGAGCCTAGTTCGTACTTATGAGTAATCATTAGGGCTAGGACAACAGCATATTCTTTTCATTGTTTTGATTCTCGAGTGTGTTGATGTCTTATATGCTTTTATATAGAGTGATGTGGTTCTCGGTTGATTAACTGTGTCTAACTGTGTCGGATATATACTCGAGAGTCAAAACAATGAAAAGAATATTCTGTTGTCATAGCCCTAGTAATAATTTAGGAACAACTATGTGATGTAAGTAAAATAATCTATGTATATAAAAGAGATACCAGCCGTTGGCAGTGATATGGTTCAAACCATTCATACTTAAAAAGATTTATTTTACTTATATCATCTTGAATTTTATTTACTCTATAGCCTGTGCGTAAAACCCAAATCTATATTTGATATTCTTTATGTAAACATTTTGGATAATGTTAACTTTAAAGGAATCCTAAGAAATGTCTCTCGGCTCTATTTCAAAACGGCTCCTAATGAATAAAATCATTACATTCAATGTATTTTTGAGGAAAAAATACAACTAATATACTTTAATAAAATTTACAATCGATATGATAGACTTTTTTGATTTTCAACATGATGTTTCTGTCCTGTTTACTTATACTGATAGAAAATACAAAATGGCCAGCCGTTTCTTGTTTTGTTTTAAACTATTATTTCTGCAATTCATATTTGGGAAGATGAAAAATCCAATTAATTAATTTTGGAACACTGCAATATTTGCAGAATAGATGCATTTCCTAAAAACTTTTCACTATTCTAAAATCGGTAAGTTTACGTTTACCTCCCCCCCCTCAACACACACAAAAACACAAATTGTCGGCCATTTTGTATCTTCTGTAAAACAGAACCACCATCATTATAATTCAACCCCTCCCCCCACACACATAGTATTAGTTTTTATTGAATTATATTACATGCATATTTTGAAAAGGATATTTTTGAAAGATTCTCCTAAAGTGAATATTAACCATTATTTTTATTTTAATTTTCACTCCTACATTAAATGCTTTGACTTTTTTTACTTCCATAAAAAAAAATATTTATTGAGTAATTTCTTTTTCATTCATAGCCTATGAAATTATTGATGTTTTTTTATCTACATTTTTTTCTTCCTTTTTTATTTATGATGTGTATATTTTCTCTGTTGTTATTAACGGTTTAGTTTTTTTATGTTTATGGCCAACTACATCATAAATTTGGTGTCATGTTGAAGCTTTTATGGGGTGATATTAAAACATTTGGTGTGTGTAAAGGAGCTTTTAGATTCAATTTTAGCTTTCTGGTAGTAATTTATTGTTTGTAGAACCTGTATGAAAGAATTATTATATCTGCCAGGAATTTGAGTAGCTGTGCCACCCCTGCATGAGATCAAAATGTTGTCCTCTGCCTAGGATCAGATCAGAGTATTTTAAAGAGTCTGTCTCTGTTTCTCTTTCCCTCTCTTTTACATACATACACAATATAATGATTACAATAATAATAAAAAAAAATATGGAATGTGATTTACTTGTCTATCATAATCATTTCAGTGCAATTGTTTCATAGACCTTGGCTTTTTAATAGTGACAAGAACACTTAAAAAAAGTAATGTTTTTCTTTTGTTTAAAGGGCACAGATTGACTGTGAATTTGCCTTTAAACTTTAATTAAGCCAATTCTATTCATAAGCTTCAAAAAATTACTTTCACATTTTCAAGGGTCACATTATATTAAACACAAATCAACCATTTTAATATTCGATATATTTGCTATCATGAACATTCGAAATTTAAAGAGTAATTTTGAAGCTTTTAAACTATTTGAATTAAAGTTTAAAGGTAAAAATCAAGTACTGTAGTTTATTTATGCTACTGAAAAAACTAAAAGAAACCATTTTCTCATGTGCCCATCTCTGTTGTATCAAAAACTCAATTTTTCTGGTTTTTTTTTGTTTTTGTTTTTCACAAAATCGTTTCTAATATTGCTTTACTTATTAAAAACATTGATTCTTTTGTTTTTTTATATTTTTAAGTAAAAATAATTGCTTTTCTTCATTGAGTAGAATTTCAATTATTTCTTTTTCTTTTTTTTAGAATTAGTATTCTATTTTGTAGTTTTAATTTTTTTTTTTTAGTTTAATAAATATGAAATGGTTTGCTTTTTCCAATATTGGGTTCACACTTTTATCTGGACAGTGTTACATTTCTAGTTTAATATAGATATGTATAAATAGCTATTCCTTTGTGTATTATACAAAGTGAAGTAATTCATTCAGTATATATATTCAAGTGAATGCAAGCATTACGTGAAGCTGACTTGAAGTATTAGTATTCATTGCAAAAAAAAAAAAGAAAAATCAAGATGACTACTACTTTTTTTTTTCAATTGAATTTAATTCTAAAAGTTGTAGATATTTAATTCATTAATCGCTTTCGTTTAATCTCATTTTTCTTGTGATTTAAGGACATCTACACTTGACAGTGCATGATCCATTAATAACATTATTTAATCTTAGTAGTTAAAAAATCATGTCCCTAATGATGGAGGGTTGAACAGAGCTGAAAGGGACAAACAGACCAAATATCAAGGTCTCATGTATGATATGAGAAAAAAACTGGAATCTTAGAAAGATATCAATTATACCAGTTATTATAGGTGCCACAGAGCTTATGAAGAAGAACCTGAAGTCCTACCTAACTAATATTCCTGGTGAACCAAGTACAAAAGAGATCCAGACGATTGCACTTAAGGGAACAACAAGGATACTAAAAAGAGCTCTTGGCTGGTTTCAATAAAAAGCAGGGCAATGTTGGCAGCTGGTTTGGCTGCCCCATACCCAACGTTACAATCTTCAAAGGAAGAAAATTAAAAAAAAAAAAAAAAAAAAATGAAAATTCATAACTGCCATTTGTTATCACATAATATATAGAAATGTGTAAATCTTAAAGAATGGTCACCCGTCGATTTTGGGGACTGAGTAAAGTATGATTCGTCAGCCTTTAACGAATTGGAATGTATAGTTAAACAGTGATCATTAACTAAGTCCTCTTTTAAGTGCTAATTAGACTGGATACTTAGTACGAATCAATTGCTGTAGATTTGTCATGTTATAGCGACCCCAGTAGTTTCTTTCTGAAATTTCTTCTTTTTTTTTTTTTTAAAAACTATGTTGATTTTTATTTGTATTGATTATTGATAATGTGGTTGGCCACTGTTTCATAGTCAATATCGAAATAACTGTATTTATTAATATTTCATATTCTAAATATATATATGAAGAAATCCCACAAAATATATGAATAAATGGAAAAGGCCTATGGGCCTAAACAATGTTACAAATCAACTGGTATGGTGGGATTTTATATTTCATCTTTATTTTCAAATGACGTCATCAGAAAGGAGTGACAACAATATTATTTCAAAATTTGGTGTCTTTACTAAACAGGCATGCTTTAAGAACATTACTTTTTACTACCTATTTATTGAAAAGAAAAATGAGTTGGAATACAAACCAAACTGTCTCCAGGCTTTGGGCGTCTTGAATCTAACATGGAGAACATATGACTTACCCAACGAACCTGACATCTGCAGCATGATGAACACTGACGGGAGACTTGAGCGCACTAACACCTGGTTCAGTTTCTTGGCATGTCTGACATATACGATCCAAGTTTTAAGGCATACATGGGATTTATAATAATCACAGCTCTGTATACTTGAAGTCTGGTTTGCAGCCGAATTCCTTCATGCTCCCACACAGTGGATCGGAAACATCTGAAGGCTATTCTGCAGTTGACTTCATCGTCTATGTATAATGCTCTAGACAGAGTACTGCTCAAGTAGATGTATCACTGATCATCACAAGTGTCTTCAGCTTTCGATTTTGGTGATACCATGAAACTGCAGTAAATTGTTTAAACTAAATATATTTTGTTATCATTAATGATATAGCTCTATCCAATAGGATATTGAGTACTTTATTTGTCCAGGATGTCCTATCATAATTCCATTCTGTTCTAACTTTGAGACGAATCTCATCACATTAAGGTTTTCTTTATTTATTTCAAGTCTTGTGGACTAAATTACGCGTTTATTTAATGATATTAATCACAAAAATGACTGTCAATAAAAAAGCAGCATAATACATAATATACTGTCATAAATAAATTTCAATATTAAATATATAACAAGTTCCCCCATATTGACGTACTTGGAAGAGATTATTATTATTACATTATTGGTAAAATGTATTAGCACAGCTTGGAGAATTCATTTTTTTGTGATATATATACTAGTTGTATCTACTCAGCACTGCCTGGGCAGAAAAGAAAGAATGATGTTTTTCATGAAAAAAATGGTAATTTTAGCGACTTGTATTTTGTAATCAAATTATTTTGTAAAGCAGAAATTTTAAGACCTTTCATTTAATGCTTAAAAATGTAACATGTTTTTAGATATTTCGTTTTTGTAGAAATCTAGGAAAATAACTCGTAACTCTTTAATGTATCAGAATATGTGGTGAGTCGGGAAAAAATTTTCCACTCTAAAAGTTTGTTTCCAGCACAAGTATTTTCGATTAAAAAAAAACTGATGCAAAATATATTGCTGCCAATAACATAGTGAAAGAAAAAAAAACCCAGTTCGAATCAAGTATCAATCTGTCAAATGGATTGCTATTTATGTCTGATGTTAAAAAAATGTTGATAACTTTATATGTTAGATCTGAGCATGTGAATTAAGGTGACCAATGCTTAGATGCTTTAGTCTCCATTCTAAGTTTAAACTGGGACCACGTTTGGAAGAGGCTACAAAAGTTCAAACCAATAAACCCCTAATTTCCTAAAACTCTAATTTACCACCCCCTACTCTATACACCTTTTCAAAATAGTACATATTTTACCTATTCAATGAAGTCATAGCTTTGAAGAAATGCCCCCACTCCACCCACATACACACACATTAGAGCATAGGAGTTGATGTGAGCGTTATTGCAAGAATTATGAGTGAATGGGGAAAGTTTAGGAAACTTCTGCCAGCATTACCACGAAGAAAAGAATCTATCAGGCATGTCTGTGTAGTGTGATAATGTATGCAAGTGGAATCTGGCCAGTGAGGATTTAGGACATCTGTTGCGTGGAGAGAAATAAGATGAGAATGATATGATGGATGTGTAATGTGAAGGTTGAAGCCAGGCTTAGATCTAATGATCTTGGAGAAAGATTAAATTTGTGTTGTATAGAGAGATGTGTGCAGAACAGAAGACTTTGTTGGTTTAGTCACACCGAAAAAATGGATGAGAGTTCTTGGGATATAGCAGGGATAGTGAAAGATCGATGAAATATGGGAGGAGTGATAAGGATGAATTTGAAAGAGAGGGATCAATAAAGGCCTAGTCAGAGACAGGTCAGTTTGAAAGTCAGTTTCTAAAACTGTTCAACTCATGTTAGAATGTAAAACAGACGTTAAATCAAACATGATATATATATATATGTGTGTGTGTGTGTGTATATATATATTATGCATGTAATATTTAATAATAAAAATAAATACCTCCAATGAAAAAAGGGACAACTAATTCATATATATATATATATATATATATATATATATATATATATATATATATATATATATATATATATGTGACTACTTCATTTAATCACATGAATTAATATACGAAAGTATTATTTTATGCGTAAACTTGAAGTATTTACTTCAACAGTGCTCAATACATAGGTAGAGCTAGGTAGTAAGTTATAAAAATATATATATGGCAATTAAGCTACACAGAATATTCCGCGTTTCATTCACGCTCGGATTCGTCAGGCTTATGCGAAGAGTTGTGGTTGTCTCACATTTTTATATACGCACATTCTATTGAACACTAGCAAACAAATACTGAGAACTCAAAGAAAGTGGATGCTCGCTGGTAGTCGAATGGAAAATAGCAAGACAAGCAAACACATGTAGATTATGCCTTCATGAAAAAATTTTCTATCCTATACTTTAAAGAACCCCAACATCTATTAAATTGTAGGAGAGAAATAGCGAACAACTGTGTACACGGGATAAACTTTACTCTAGGATAGTGATACAAAATAAATTTTAAAATTAACAATAACAATAGAAAATAAATAAGCATACATATACAGAAATTATCATACATATATATATGATATATATATATATATATATAAACTAACATAATAATAATAAAAAAAACGAACTCAAATTTAACTACATCTAGGTTTAAAATAGGTCAAATCACTAGATATCTATGCTTCCCGTTAAAAAAGCACACACAAAGGAAGGGGTGAACCCAAGGTCAACTGGGCCTTTGTCCTGTAAGTGCCTGTCCATTGGCTGATTAGGAAGGGAGCGGTGGAAACTAGGAATCTTATTGGCTAACTAAAAACTCAATAGAATGTGCATATATAAAAACGTGAGACAACCACAACTCTTCGTATAAGCCTGACAAATCCGAGCGTGGATGAAACGCGGAATATTCTGTGTAGCTTAATTGCCATATATATTTTTATAACTTACTTACTGCTATATAATACGTTATGGTATTAGAAAAAACGTTTCGAAGTTGTTAATATCGCTATAAAACACCAACAACAACAAATCATATATATATGAACCGCCCCCTTAAGTAAACACTTCATCAAATCTCCACACTAACGTAATGTACTTGCAATAACCCTTATCCGGGCCTTGATAAGTGGTGATCACTGTGTAAAATATATATATATATATATATATATATATAATATATATATATACACACACACATACACAGAGTAGAAACCCGGGATACGGTGACTCTAGGCTATGTTTTTTCAGGTTACAGTGTGGAATACGATGTTTTTCCGTTTCTGCTTATGGTATTTGCCCCGCCTTATGGTGTTATTTATGATTTTATTTGATTATATACTGTACTGTATTTTGTTATTAATTTTTTATGCCGTATTTCGGGGTTCTAATGTATAATATATAAAAAAAATCTGACCCGATGGGACACTGACTGAGCTTGGATTAGATTATTAAGAGGTTCATAAATGGTTGAGCCCACATTGCAACAGGAAGAGGGTTGTTTTTAATTTACTATGTAGAATTATATCGCAACCTGTAAATTAACTTGAAAAAAACTGAAAATACGCTTTTCATCTAAAATGTTAATATTCTATTCACAATAAAGTGTTTGTGTAAATAGAGCTATGTTTTATAATAAAATGAAAACACTAAGCGAATTAGAACACACTAAGAACGAATAGTTAATTAATGAGATGTTCTTTTGCAAAGTAATTTTCCCATATGTTAACTATAGTATGTCGATTATCAGTATTTTAGAAACCTAATGTTTTTCTATTTTAAATATACATTTGGCTTTTAATCTCTCTGTGAATGCCATAAATCTTTTTTTTTTTTTCCAACCTTCGGGGGAGGGGGGGGGGGCTCACAACCACTAAAAACTGAGTTTGGTTATGTAGCCATTTAAAATATAACTTCCGTACAGACTATTCCCCTTCCCTCGATGTCTCATTTTTAAAGATATTAATGGTTTTGTTTTCTTTTTATTTTGTTTTAAGTGAATTGTCCTTTTTTGCTCTTCCCTGCCGCTTATTGGGACTATTTTCATTCCTTTTATTTCTTTTTATTCTATTGCTCTCTTTACGACATACCTTCGTGAACGATGGTGCAATTAAGTTGTGGGCTTCAATGCCCCTAGGGGAGTAATTAGGCTTGGTCACTTCTTTGAAAGCAAGCAACTCCCTTTTACCCAGTATGACCAACACACAAGGTAAGGCAAGTCCAGCTGGCCTTAACCATGTGTGTCTGTGTATATCCGCCTGGTCTGACTGTGCACCCCCCCCTTTCTCTCTCTCTCGCTCTTGCATGGCTGGAATCCTTTTTCTCCTAGACCTGCTGTTTTGTTTGTGTGCTTTTCTGCTAATTATAGACCTTAGTACTACAAGTTCGCAATCTGCCAGCCACAGCAGGTGGGGTAGAGGGAGGCCCTGCTTTTTTTTTTTTTGCTGAACCACCTTCCAACCACCCTACTATAGTGGGTTGAGGGTCTCCACCTACTACCCATCACGGTAGATGGGTGGGGTTGTGGGCTAACAACTTCCACAGGTGATCATAGTAATCCTCTTTCTTTTTTTTTTTTTTTTTTTTTTTTTGAGCTTTGATGACAAATAATCTCAAATGAGGCAACATCAGATTCACACTTTCATTCTGTCGCTTTTTTTTTTTTTTTTTTTTTTCTTCACCCAACCCTCACAATCACATCTTTCACTTTTCATGTGGAAGGTTACTTCCTTCTTCTGCTGCTGGTCTCTAGCGTGTTTTTACAGAAAAAACTTATGGATGAATCAGGGTAGGCTACTGTAATACATTTCTCATTTTTTTTAAATCAAAATTCTGTGTTTATTGATTGATTTATTTATTACTAATAGGGTTACCCGGCGTTGCCCGGGACATATAAAACAAATAGAAATGCAGTTGCATTTGAACACACCTGCTATTCTAAGATATTGAGCACATTTTGTTAACTATCTATCCCGAGCAAACTGAGTAGATTTTTTTAGATAAAATAATATAACAAAACATATTGTTTTTCCTGGGTAACATGGCATTTAAACATACTTGCTCTGCCTGGGATATTGAACACTCTTTTATTATCCTATGTGACTTACCAGACATGATATTGTACCATTACTCTTATGTTCCCCAAAATAATATAACAAAATACAGTGACATTGTTTTTCCTTGCTCTATCCAGACTATTGACCACTTTGGATTGACTAACTTATTCTCTTTATCACATGTGATACTGCGTTACTATTTTGGCATCCCTTATATGAATCAATAATCCTATTTAAAATTTTGATGGAACAAAAATATTTCTTTTATTATTTGAGAACTGAATGTTGTGTTTTTCTCTCTTGTTTGTCCAACACACACTAGCATGTAAAACAAACGCTAAATACAAGTGCTGGGATTAAGTTATGTTTGAAATTTCTTTTATTTTAATTGTTCTTGCAATTAATTCAAGTGACCCATTGCTTGCAAAATTTTTATGTATATCATAAATTCAAAATATTAATGTAAAACATATTGGGGGATATTTTTAAGATTGTTCCGTACTAGCTTATTAATAGGGTTGATATTCCATAAAACCATCAATACCAATCATAAATGCTTCATATATGATTAGAGCTTACAAGCAAGCTACGCGTATATGTTTGTATTTCTATCGGGTTAAAAAATCTAATCTTTAATAAATCTTTCTTGCTAATGACAAGGAGGAAAATTTAAAAAAAACAAAAAAAAACTTCCATATTTAAAGTAAATTCAGACCACGCTATGTCTGCTTCTTCCTATCTGTTTTTTTTTTTTTTTTTTTTTTTTTTTTAATAAATATAATTGAAAACAATTATCAGAAATGAAGAAATTTTAATCTACATTTTAGAGTAGACATTTTATGCAGCCAACTTTTTCAAATTATTTTTATTTCTGATCCACTGCGATCAAAGTTACTGTGTTTGGATTTATTTTATTTATTATTTTCAAAAATGATTTAAATGTTGTACTCAGTCAGTATACTAGACTAAATTGCCTCTGTTTAGCAATTTAGTGACCCCCCCAATCTCCCCTCCCCGACCCCCCTCCCAAAAAAACAAACATTTTCTTTTATATTTTTTCACCTATACTGATTTAATCATTTCATATAAAATGAAAAGGGTTGCTTCTTTGATATGGCAGGGTTTCATGCAAATATTCATGTTTTTCTAGGTTGAAATGCACAAATATGCCATAATACTTGACTTTAATTGTAAACGTTAATTCAAGCTGGAAAATATATATATATATATATATATATATATATATATTCCGGTACAACTGATTCTGATTCCTTTAAAATCTTGAAATATAAATATTTAACTATAGTTTTTTACCGTAAAAATCCCATTTAATATATGCATATATTTTCGAAAATGCAAACGATCACTTTTAGGGTAAATTTGTAGATGTCAGCTTTACTGATAGTTTAAAAGCAATAAATATTCCTCATTTTATCATTGTTAATTAAGTTTTAAACAAACAAACAAACAAAAATTAAAGAATCGTTTTTGGAATTGAAAAATAGGCACAAGTTTTCCTATCCTGATACCCCCCCCCAAAAAAAATTTTTATTATGTATTATAAAGATTCTATGCGGATCGACCAAATCTTGCAATCGCAAGGTTCATTTTGGAGTCCCGATGATGAAACGTTAATGTCAAAACATTGGCTAATCTGCATAGACTCATTATAATATTTATATAATTTTATTTATAAAAGCTCTACTCATGTATTGTGTGATTTTGAATAAAATATTGATTTTTAGTTCACATTATTAATATAGTTAAGCATAATTGATGTGTGTGTGTGTGTGTGTGGAGCAAGCATAAACTTTTGTTTCACACCGTAGAAAGTGTTTATTATGTAAACTTAGCTTGCCATAAGTGCATGCACACACACAGGCACACATGGAAATATATATAAAGACACACAGATGTATGTGTGTCTTTATATTTGCTTACACATTTTCCTTATATTTGTGATGTATGTATAGAAGAATGATTCATAGGGTTAGGGTTGTTGAAATGCTGATGTCAATAAAGAAGTAAATGCATTATTCACTTGTATTTTAATTTTGCTTGTTATCTTTCTTCTCCTTTTTATCTAAAGTCAGCCATTATCTGAGTAAAAAAAAAAAAAAAAAAATGGAATCTCACCGAATCCATATTTTTCTTCTCCCACTTTTATTCGCCAGTCTCACTTCTTTTCAATTTTCAATTTATTTGTTTTCTAATTTTAATTTTTTCCCAGTTTTATCCTTCTTACACATTTCTCGTATCCTTTCTCCTTACAGTTCTTCAGAGATTTTTTTCCCCTCTCTTTCATCAAATACCAAACTTATGAACATTTTTCATTTTTCTTATGTCGGCATTGTTTTTAATATTTTATTTTTCTAGCAGAAAATAATTTACTTTATAATTTTTTTTTTTCCTTTTTGTTTACACTTTTTTTTTTCAATTCCATTTATTTACTCATATTTTAATCTTGGAATTTCAGAATTTTTATTATTTGCATTCGGATATTTATTTTCTCCCAGATTCATTTTTTTTCTTTCAAATCTTATAGACAGATCACGTCGTACTAAATCATTACTAAATCAAATGTCTGGTCTACAGATTTATCCAGGACTCTGGAGCCAGTAGCACAAAGGTTTAACTCTGGCTTCAATTCTGACTCCTGAAATTTTAAAAGGTTTGACCTCAGCTTAAAGAATCTTCTAATCTAATTCTACTCTTGATATATAAGTTATATTATTTATAGAGTTTAATTTTTTTTTTTTTTGATGGGCATATTTTTCAACATTGTGTGAATTCAACATTTTCTATTATTTGTAATGCACACAATCTAAAATTACATTTTTCCTAAAATGTGATGAAGATAGTCAGTAGCTCAGACACTCGGTTTGAATTCTGATTCTCACCCCTGAAAAATTTAAAACTTTCACTCAAAGCTCTTATTCCGACTTCAGCTCGATAGCTATGGATTTAACCAGTTTTAAATGCAGAAAATGGATAGACAACACAGTTGAACAAAAAACTGTCCTTGTAATACAAGAATTGGACACATCTTCAGTATTAACTGTAACCAACTCTGTTTCAAACACTTTTTATAAAACAATTTTTCACCAGTTTACTTAATTTTTTTTACATTTAACATCAAGTATCTACATTTCCTTTCTTTTTAAATAAAAATATTTTTTAAAAACATTTAAGTTAAGATTTTTAAATAAAATAAATATTTTTTTAAACTTTTAAGTTAAGAAGCTAAGAGCCAGATTTTCCAAATCAGAAACGGTCCACTTGATTATGTGATGAATGCCAGAAAAGGTGAATCTAGTTATATACGGTCAGCTTGTATGCAGATGAATAAGAGAAAAATCTGAATATTAATGAAGCGAGAAATAGGATTTTTCATTTAAAAAAATATTTGATTAATAGTAAATTAAAAAAAAAAAACCAATAATTTGGTGTGTAATTATCAAAGCACCCCCCCTCTATACACACAAAGGGTTGTCTTATAAATCCGTTAATAATAAGAAAAATACTTTTAATGTTAAATATGAAAACCTATTGCAAAAATAGAAAATATTAATTTTATTTGTTGGTGGATAATTTACACGATTACAGTAATAACCCTGTTCCAGTGAAAAAGTTGCATTCCTTTTTATTTCTTCTTTTAATAAGGGAGGTAACTCCAAGTATATTTTACTTTTGCTCAGAGATGTAATTAGGTTTATCTACCCCCCCCCCCCTTTTTTTTTGTTTATCAGCATTTTTTGTATGATGGCAAATTTAATTTTTTGAGTCAGAAAAGTAATTGTATTTTCCAGTTTATGTTAACAGCACTTTTAAAAGAATTACATTTTGGAGAGAATTTCATGAATATTCATGTTTTTTTGTTTACATATTCAGATAATTTTCCTCATTTTGGTTGTTGCCATTTTATTATTATCAGTTCTGTGATATTCATAATTTTTTCCTGACTGTATCCTCAGGGATCACTTAATTGCTTTCAACACTTCATCCTCCATTCAATGATAAAGATTGATATGCATTTATTAATAGATAAAATGGAACTCATACAGTTTGAGGCCTGACATATAGCTGGCAGCACTAATAAAAATGCATGTGATTTTTGAATGGCACATGTCAAAATTCAAGCTCAATCGAATTATTAGTTTGCAAATTACACTTATTTAAGTGAAACTACTGTTACAAATATTATAACTAATAGAAAAATCTGAATTTTGTATGTTGGTAAAGCATTGCTTTCTGATGAGAAAAATACTATTCAAGCAAAGCAATAGTTTAAATGCTATTCAAACTCTTAATAACGGTTAAGAGATGGTAAACTGACTTTAAATGTTGTGCAGACGCAAATGATGCTGAATGGTTGGGATCCCCAAATTGTTCTGTTCTAGAAAACATTAAAATAGTCCCCCCCCCACACACAAAAAAAAAACGAAAGCAGAGGAGTTGGAGATATTAAAGTAGTGTATTCATCATTTTGCATGAACAGTTGTTGAGCAAGCTGCGTTGACTTAATCAGAATATTTGCAATTGATTCAATGCAACAGAAATGAATTTTTGTATTGATTTGATTTGACAACGGATTTGACAACTGATGAAACCTTGAATCATCACTTCAGAGTTAAATCAGTCTATCAGCTGGTGAAAGCTCTTTAATGAAACCAAATATGCAAACATCAGCAGGCAAGGTTTTGGTCTTTAGGCTGCACAAGGTATTTTGTTCAGTAACTACCATGAGAAAGGAATAGCCATCAATAGTTATTATTATATAACATTTGTGCATTTGAAGGAAGAAATTGCTTTGAAAAAAAGGCTAAAAATAAAGAAAAAAGGGTGCATTCATCAAGACCATGGATCGTGCCATAAGTCACCGTAATGATAACCAAACTACATGAACTGCACTTCAAATTGTTTCTGAACCAAACATATTCTTCAGATCTGTCCCAGCGATTAATAGCTGTTTATAAATCTCAAAAGAATGCTCCAAAGAAAGCGATTTGATGCAATAAAGTGGTATTGGAAGCTGGGGCATTTTTTTTCAATTCTACAAGACATTCAATTGTTAGAAAAGCATTAGAATCCGTGTGTCACACTAGAAAGAGACCATGTTGGAATTTTGTCCCCCAAAAGTTGTTTTATTAGTTAATGCTACAACTTATTGAGCAATGAGTTAGGTATAAATCCGTTTTGTTACACAAAGTTAGAACGTAAGAATTTGCCTTTTCCTAACATGCAAGAAAGCAAATTGCAAGTCAGAAAGAAATCCTCGACTCTAAAAAAAAAAAAAAAAAAAAAAAAATGAAAAGTTGATGATTTTTTTTCTTTATCATAATAATATGATAATTTATGCACGACAAAATTGAATTATTGGCGCAATTTTATGATTTTGTTTTATATCAGATTTTTCTAATTTTTAGACTAGGAAGTGTAGTATCTGCTAACCAAGTTTTGTTGTTTCTTTATTCCCCCATTCCCTTACAAATCAAATGTTATCACTGTAAATAAGTCAAAACCTTTTGAAATTTGGGTTTATCTTAAGCAGGACAGCCTCTGGAGGGAATGTCGTATTGTGGTGACCGAAATATTTCTAATTAAGAGCAGGAAAGACCAAGGATGACCAACGACACTCATTATCCCCACACGTTTGAATGGCCTTGTGCCTAATTTGTTCATTATGTATTTTCATATTTTATGCAAATAAATATTTCAAAGTGTAGTATTTGTTCTGTCCTCCGTCAGAGAAAGAGAAATCCTTCTGAATCGAGGGAATTTTTATTTTGTCTTAATCCAGAGTTCTCATTTTGTGGGAGCTGTGCTATCATTGTGTCTTATTTTGCTCTCATTGTGAGGCAGTTAAATATTTTATTGATGCTTCCTGTGTCTCCTCACACCAACACTTGTGCACGGCCGCTTTGTTGAGTACCCCCCCCCAACCCCGAAATACCCCAACTATTTTCATGCCTCCATTTTTGTCGTCTTTTTCATTTTGCATCCATAGTTAAAATTTCTGCTTATTTTCATCTCTTTCTGAAAGAGGGAGGGATATCTTTATTTTTTCAATCCCTTCATTTTAATTTATTTTTAGCTTCAACCTCTGGAATCAATTTCAACCATTCCCTTCCCCGACCCCCACCCGCCCTTAATCCTGACTGACTGCTCCAAGAATTACACATGCATTCTATGATGTTAGATTATTTCTATTCAGTTTCTATTTCAAACTTTACCCTCCCTCTGTCCTTGTGTGTGTGTGTTTCAATTTTTATTTACCTTCCTAGCCTTTTTTTTTTCTATTCATAACTGCCATTTTCATACTTTTACTTTTTATTAAAATTTATTTTTTTTAAATTCATATTTCTGGATTATTTATTTAAAAAGAAATAAAAAATCAATATTTATTTTTGGGAAATGGAATTAGTTGGTCTGATTTATGATTTATCTGAAAAAATCTTTGCTACCACTAAAAAGTGAACCCTAAAAAAATGAAATAAAAGAATGAGATGAATGAATAAATTAAAAAAAACAAAACTTTTTCAATGATATATTAAGCATCATAGACAGTTTTTGGGGCCATTTTTCATTAAATATTTTTTATTCTACATTCTTTTTAATTAATTTATCCCCCCCCCTTCTCCCCTCCCCCCCCCCTCTCATATACTTGTATATTTATTTCATATCTCACTTTGGTTAATTAATTTTCAATCTTAGACCCCCTCTTTATTTAGATATTAGATAAACCAATGTGTATAACTTTATCTCTCTCTCTCTCTCTCTCTCTCTCTCTCTCTCTCTCTCTCTCCTTATGTTCTTTTTTACTATTCTTTAATAAAATGAACAAAATATATTTAGAAGTTTCCATTTTGCCCATGTATGCATACATGTCTATGAGAGTCATTTCTGTGTCTGTATGTCTGTCCATCACACTGTTTTTTTTTTTTTTTTTCAATAATTCTGAATATTTTCAAATCTATATTGAATCAAGCTTTATGAAAATTAGTGTGTCGATTGTGATGATTGGTCTGTCACCAATTGGTACTGGATTGATTTTTTTAAATCATGTAAAACCCAACATTTTCGTTGGTCTGTTATACTAGTGTTTTTGTGTCATTCTCTATTTTACCTTCGTGCATGTCTTTTCTCATTTCTTTCCTGACTATCAAATATATTATCGTCATAAACTAATGTTGAGATGATTAAGCGAGCATCGAAAAAATCGGAACTTTTGGGGATATCGGAATCAGAAAAAATTGTGCTTAATATCTGATGCCAAAAACGATTCTATTGTTTATACGTGTTTCTTTTTATTTAAAACTTAATTTTCCAGGATGTCTATTGATAATGAAATGATAAGTATTAATTGATTATATACTACCAATAAAATCTGTAGGTCATCTCTACAAGTGTATTTATTCGTTTTCAAAAATATATGCACATATTTCATAGATTTTGTAGTAATCCCCCCCCCCCCCAAAAAAAAAACTTTATTTATAAATTTAAAAAAATCAGAATATGGAGTTGTATCGGGTCATGAATTTAGAACAGACTCATTAATTGTATCGGAATCAAGAAAAATATTAGAATCGTCCCATCACTATTATAAGCATATGCAATTCTTTCTCATAACTTATTTCATTTTGGAATGGGGAAACTTCGAAAGAGAATTAGAATTGCAGAGCACATGCCTGCCTCTAAGGCATGCATTTGTGTGAACACCCACATTTTATAACAGGCACACACAAAGGAGGGGGAATGCGTGCATACTAGGCTTACAAAATAAAATTATTTAATATAAAAAAAAAAAAATTAATTGTATACTTGATTATTAATAAAATTATGTGATAATTTCATGTAAGTCTGTGTGTCGTGTCCACATGACTTTCATAACTATACATTGCATTTTTTTAAATTTATTATTAGTCAAATATTTATTGGAATTAAAACTGCAGTGGCATAAAATAAAACTAGATAATGTTGAAGAAATTTTATTATAAAATTAAATCCACTAAAATGCATTTCGATTTCTTAAGTACTCTCCTCTTTCATTTGCACATCATACTAAAATGCAGTTACTCTCCCCATCCCTACTATCTCCAATCAATCTCTCTATGAGACTGTCTGCTGATATTTTAAATATCGATTTTTCTAAACAAGAAAAACCTATATTTACTCGATTTTAGTTAGTTTTATAACAATTTGGTTCAATTAATAATTTAAAGACCAACCAATACTAGACTAATTAATTTTAATTTTTTTTAGGAAAATTAGATAATTTAGTAAAAAAAAAATAGTATAGTTAGAAAAAAAAAACATTGACAGTATTAATGAGATTTAAAGACATTCAATCGATTTTATTGCAAAAACGATTAAAAATATATAACATCCATGCCTCCATTGGATTACATTGGTCAGCACATATTTTGCAGCCCTGAAGCTAATAAGTGATTTTGGATAATTTGAATATGTTGAATCCAAAAATATACTCCATTTATTTATTTATTTATTTATTTTTTTTTATTCCTCACCAGGTCAGATTTTTATGTACAAGAAATGGAATTATTTCATTTTTAATGTTTTTTCATGAAACTTGAACAGCTATAAATTTCTGTTTCTTCACATTTAACAGATAATATCTCTCCTTTTCCTTTTAATCTATTTAATCTCATACCCCCCCCTTCAGAGAGTACTCATAATTTATCATAGCTTATATATCAACATTGTTTTTTTTTTTTTTTTTTTTTTTTTTTAGAACAGTTGTGTTTAAACTTTTCAAATTGACACAAGGAAAGTAACAAGTATTATACTTTTTTTTTTTTCTGCTCCCTCAAAACCATTGGCCCACCAAATGTAAATTTAATTCACTGCATCAATACTATGTGAGATCCCCATTACTTGTCCTGATCTTCCAACTATCACTTTAAAATATGCAAAATAAAATCTTTAAATCATCAAGTTTCAGTTTGTTTTCCACAAAAGTTAATTCACATACAAGAACACATGAGAGTTATGCAAAAATTTCTGGTTTGATTTGTGTCCATTTTCATTGCAGAACTTGTTTTAGGAATAAGAATTGTTCACCTGCAACTAATGAATTAAAGAGTTTTAAAAACAATTGTGGAATAAATTTACCAATTGGGATCTCAAAGGAAATCTACTGAAATGACTATATTCATTAACAATAAACAATATTATATTTTCAAAGATTAGAGGAATGCATAAGTTTTTTAGTTGAAAAAAAAAATGAAGGATGAAAAATTATGGAGGGTTTCTTACTAACTCGACTCTACGTTATAATTTAAAGAGAGTAGTAAATGGATTTTGGATTTACTTTTGGCAGCCTCGTAACTCTCGCTTCCATTATTTTGTTCTTTAGTCCTCATATTCCATGAGCAATGTTTCTGACAAAGAGGGAAGAATTGCTGTTTCTTGGGTCAGCATCTTTCATCTAACACTTATCATTGGCAAGCTTTTAACCTTGAAATAATATTCTTTTTTTTTTTAGCTCTTTACATCAAGTGGCTTTATACTTTGTCTGGAACAATTTCCATAAAAAAAATCAATATCTTTTCATTACATAACAGCAGGGGAATCACATAGAAAAATGTGCCTCAAATGCGTAAGAGCTGTTTATGCTAATTTAATCTCCTGATGAAAATATGTACGTGAATCTTTCAAACTATAGAATTTAACTTTTAATTCATATAAAGCTATCAGTTCTATTAGAAATAGTGAAAACTTGCTTAAAAGCCACATACAGTTCTTTAAATGAATTGAGTATCGTACAGCCGACATATAAAACAGATGAATTTCAAAAGCAATAAACCTTGACCTGACTGGGAAAAATTTTAGATTCAAATTCATCGCCTTGAAATTACTCATAATCGCTTACTTTTTTTCCAGACAGCAGAGGACAAAAAATTGTTGACCAGCATTATTGTCCTGAAAAGTGTAAATCCTTTTTCTTAGACAAAAAAGTGAAAATAATAAGCAAGGAACGAAAGTTCATTACAAATGAAACAAAACCAATGAAGGTATCTGCTGGTTTCAACTAATGAGATACTAGAAAGGAGACAGATGATGTAGACGAATAGTATTGTACATCGTCTTTTATGGTCCATCACGCGACAGTGATAAAAATAATGGCCCTTGCCAATGTCACAAAACCGTATCTCTGAGATCCATTGATAAAACGTAGGTCTACATCTAGGAGTTTCCATGGAACATACAAAAGTGATGATCGAAAACGGTGTGCAGTAGTGGGTGGGAGCAAAGGTCATTATTGGATAAAAACATAGAAAGGATGATTTTTTTTCTTTCATTTTAACTATATTTTTCATATGAAATATGAATGATAATTTTTAATCAGTTTTAATATTGTTATCACTTAACTCTTAAAATACAAAACCAACTTAAGCTTACATTCCACTTCTTTTGAAACTCTTTATGATTTTAAATTTGGAAACTTATGAAAACTTAAAATTTATTAAATAAATGTTAGAAATTTCACTTGGAGAATTACAAAGTAATCTCCATGGATTAGATTAAGGGGGGGAGGTCATCATCATCACATGAATCCAAAGATTAGAGTGTTGACATTGGTTTCCATCCATAATTATCTAATCAGAATTCTTTCTAGAAAGACATTGCCTACTTACAGGAGGGACCACATGAAGGTTGCCAACATCCTGAATGAAAGTGATTTTGTGGAACGAACTGGATTCGAACTTGGAGCACTCAGGTCATCAGTCTGTGTTGTTAACCTCTTGACTGCCGTCACTTCCCAGGGGGGACAGTGATCTTTAAATACTGATGGTTGGGGGGGGGGCTTACTTTGCAAAGAAAGATACAGTAAGCACACTAGCAAATGTCTGCACACACCGAAAGGAAAATAATGTGCAGTATTGCTTTCCACTCATGCACGTATTCTGATGGAAATTAATGTAAACATATATCCTACATATATTGACAGACATAAGAATCCAGAGAGGAATTTTCCAGGGAGACTATCATCATTACTTTTATCTTTTTTAATTTTATTAGCCATGGTACCATTCAACATATTTAGCAGGTACAATGCCCCAAATAAAATATGGACGACATGAAACAATTTGTAAGAAAGAAAAAGGAATTAGCAAATAACAACCAGAATCTTTAGCTATGACTTTCAAATGGAATTCATAATGGAAAAATGTGCACTACTAGAGGTAAAAAAGAGAAAACTTGAAACAGTGGTGGGCCTAGATTTATTCAGTTGGCACAAGTATCAGTGATTGCTCACTAACAATAACAAATGGTGATTCCTGGAGTCTGAGTGACAATTTTACCCAAATTTACAGCACTCCCTGCCTCTTTCAATAACCATTACAAATCATTTTGCATTATTTCAACAATCGTTTAACATTGATTTCTAACTAGCAATGATCGTTGGTCTTTTCTGGAATTTGAGGGGCAATAAGCTTCCCTAAAAGTCCAATATTCTCTGTACACTACCAGTAGAAGTTTGGTTAGTGCCCTTCCTCATCAGTCTTTCTATCCGGCTTCACTTCCTCGTCATCCTTATCATAACGGTTCTACTTTTGATAGTATTGATGTATCCTATTTACCAAATGTGTCACAGGCTACCAAACGTGCTAATATTCTTCATATATTAAACATATGTATTTCTATCTATCTATCTATCTATATATTTTATTTATGCCCCCCCCCCCCTCATGTTTCATTTTACTTCAAAGTTCTCAGAAACCAAAGGACTCCTTTCTTGGGATTAACACTTGATCTCTATATGAGATACATGCATATTCAAATGTTCCGTTAAAGTTCCCCTTTATCTCTCAAACACTGAGTTAGTAAAGAGGTTCGAAACAAAATTTTCCTCTTTTTAATGAACCATTTTAATGTTATAGTATATCTTCTTGTGGTGTCTTGGTCTTACTGGATTTAAGGACAGGAATTCATCTAGTCTGGTGGATTATCTAGCTTCCTGTTGTTACCTGAGGTGGCATCACTTGGAGAAGATGCATCATTGGTTATGGGTTATTCATACTGAGATCTTATTTGGGCCGCAAATACTATGTTGAATATTTAGTCACGGTTAACTTGTAGGGAAAAATACCCTTGTGCCAGGTTGACCTGACAAACCTCTGTAAAGAGAGATCTTAGATACTCGAGGACAGTGTCTAGTAGGCGTTCAAGTTATCTCCTAGTAAGCGTTCAAGTTCTTTCCAATAGACATTCAAATTCTCTATGTTGGCAATTGCTAGGAGTGTGTGTGTGTGTGAGGGCGGTATTTCTGGTAGCCCCTTCCTTTGTGTGTGTGTTTTCAAAGCATATGAGTTAAGTCCTATTTAAGTGAAATCAATGTCTCTACTTTTTTACTCAATTCTAATTTCATTTTCATTTTTCCTTGCTGATGCCGACAAAACAATACCAGCCAGCTGATTAGGTGTAGTTTGTCGTGGCACATCTACAAGACAGACACACGTACACATTTGCCCTGCTTGCACACACTCGTTTTCTGAGTGTCTGGGAGTGTCTGTTGTGGAAGGGGGGAGGCGTAGGAGGGGCGGCAGCAGGAGCAGCAGAGTCTTGGGGAGTGCTGCAAAACAACTACACCCAACAAACCGACCCCCCCCCACCTCACATGGGCAGAGTGAGAGAGAGACAAACAAAAAGAGCAGAATATCAGTTGGGACTGCGACGCACTCACATAGCAGACCACCTTATTCTTGTTCTGGCATTAACCTGGTCTACCACTTTCTTCTCCGCTGGCTTCCTACACACAGATTCTTCGTACTTTTATTACAGATTTGGATGGACGTCTAACAGCAATTTTAGGGGCAAGTGAACATTTGCATGTATTTGTTTTGATTTTCTGTTTTCTTGCTTTGCATCTGAATCTCATATTAATATATGCTCTTCTTCACGTGAACGAACGTGAGATGAATTTTCCCTAATTTTTCTTTTCAATCATCCGCTTTTATTAAGCTCAATCGGAAGTTTCGATATTTCACCAATTCGATAAAGGTTTTCAATTTCCATTCACTCAAACTCAAATCAAATCATTTCTTGTCGGTTTTTATTTTTATCATAATAGATGTTACTTTTCTCATGTACCTTACCTTCAATAGTTTTCAATATTTCACTCACTGACAACTATCAGGGCTAGCGCTCATTCCCACTTACTCGACCGACGACCCCCCCCCCACCCCATGGAAGCCGCAACTATGAAATTTGATCTTTTGTAAACAAACCAATGTTCTTTGAAACATTTAGATGTTTCGATTTAAAACAAATGTTCAATTTTTATTCAATAAATTAGATATCTTATAAAGAGGAGCAATTTTTCAACATCACCATGACTTTTGGAATAAAATTGAAGTTTGATTGAAGTTTGGCCAGATTAACAGATCGCTGCTGAAATCATATTTTAGGAGTTCCCTCAGCAGATTGAGGCTCGAATTCATTGTGACCAGGCGTTCTGGGGTCTTCGTGATTTTATATTACTACTTTTTATTCTTATTTTATCGCTTTTGTTTTTTCTTCTTTTTAAATTTTATTTAGTTTATTGGAGAAGAAAATGACAGTTTGTGTATAATATAATTATTAGTTGAAAACCGTGTATGCATAAAATATATAATACGTGTAAGTGTTATATATATATATAATTCAAGTATTTCTCTTCAAAAATAAATTTCTTCACATTTGACAAACAGAAAAAAATCTCATGAAAAACAAACGCATGTAAAATCATGGGTTATACTTTTAATATTTTGTGCATTTATCTGCTCTATATTAAAAAATGTATCACAGATAATATGTATTTATATGCAAAGAGTACATGTAATCGTTGAATTCAATTATTGGGAAAGGTAAGCTAGTGAATATATAGATGTGTGTGTGTGTATATATATATATATATACCGTAGGAAGAAGAGATACGAAGGATATATAGTATTTATGTTTTAAATGATCTAGGAAATAAACATCTCAACACAAGACTTGTAATTAATAATAGAACAGAATCTAAATAACAGATACCAAAGTGATAATTCAGTAGAGATAATTTTAGTTGATAGAAAATTAATATTTTACCAAAAATAAAATAAATCAATTGAATTTAGACAATTCCTGAGAACACTACC
>NC_136514.1:43690562-43790562 GCF_053919585.1 Euprymna scolopes
TAATATATATATATATATATATATATATATATATATATATATATATATATAGTTTTGTTAAAAAAAAAGAATAAATCTTTAACAAACTTTAACAAAGCAAAACTTATCACGATAAGAAAAGCTCAATACTATGAAGAGGAGCTAACAATAGAGTGGGGGTAGTTTTTTTAATGATCTGCATTATTTCATAGTGGCCTATATTATTATTATTTTACTATTACCTACATATATACTACTCTTTCTGTTTACACTTAAATGTTGTACCTACTGTTAATGTTTTTTTATTTATTTTTTACCATTCCTTCATACTCATTTCATATCTAAATGTTACTAAGACAGTTTTTATCTATATTTGCATAATTCTGTCCCTTCTCTTCTGATAAGAAGCATTTAGCTTTGAAATGCCATATCATAAAAAAAATTTTTTTCTTAATTTTCGCTTTTACTTTTTACTTATTGTTCTGATGATATAATAACTTTTATTTCTCATCTTTAATTTAATAATAATAATAATATACACACACGCACACACTTTAAATGTTCAGAGTTTCAGTTTTTATATTTCACGTCGATTGCAGGGTTTCTTTCAAAATAGTTTTAAGGAATTACAATATTTGTTCAAACCAAATCTTTTAAATACAATTATTAAAATATTTAAAGTTCTCTTATTCAAATAATTAGTACTTATATAAATATACTTTCAAAGAGAGAATCTTGTATGTTTTTTGTCTGACAGATATTTTCTTTAGAATTGAGTGTAGATTTCTCTTTTTAAATGCCAAGAAATTGCTAAGACGCGTTTTCTTTTTGAATTTGGCTTATCTTGTTTGCACAAGAATCTGCACTTTAAGAGCACAAAATTATTGTTCTTGCAAAAAAAGAAAAAAAAGGGGAATGGAATTACCAACTTATCAGTTGTAAATTATTTTCATGTACATATTAGTGCAATATGAAAACGCTGAATATTTAATGACCGTCATTATGCTTCATTTGTAGATGTATATTGAAAACAAAAAACATAAAGCCTTTTTTTTTTATTTCTGTTAGATTAAATTTATAGCATTAGAAACTGAATTTTCTTTCCATACATTGTCAGTGTAAAAAAAAGTTTCATCATTATCATCATCAGCATTATCATTATATATTTTTTAATTGTATTTATTCATTTTATTTTTAAGGGTTTTGATATTTTTTTAAGCATTCCAAGATAATCAATTATCTCTTGCTTCAAGATAAAAGGAGATCTCTATGAAAATAAAAGAAAAAAATGGAGGAAAGAAAGAGAAAAAAAAATGATCTGAAAAAATATTTGAAATTGAAAAAAAAAAATGTAAACTGGCAGCCATTTTAACTTTTTATGTATATATATTTTTTGCTTTAGTTTTTTCTTTTCATTTTCCTCTTATTAAAAAAAAACTAAAAGCAGTTTTCTCTTTTGCCTCATCTCTCATCTTTTCAAGTTCGATTCTTTTTTTTCTCAGCATTGCAAAACCAACAAAAGAGGAGAATTTAAAAAAAAAAAAAAAAGACTGATAATTTTTCCTCTTTACTGTACACACATGTACCCACACATGTATAATAAAAAATGGAAATTCTCTTTGCATTTCAAACGTACAATTTCGCATAAAGCCGCCAGACACGTGTAAACAAGGGAGTCATCAAAGGACAGTTAATGTAAGCGGTATTTATAACTAAAAACCAAATAAAATGATGTGGAAAAAGTAAAAGGAAAATATGATGTTCAGTTTTTCATAAAAATTTCAAATGCATTCATTTAGAAAAATACATTTTTTTGATAAAGGGCAGCGGACTGTCCGAAATATTAGAAATTATATGAACACGTATTATTTATGTGTTTTTATGTTTTCCATAAAACTATTTTTTTTTTTCAAAAATATTACGATATATAAACAAAGAGCCGTTGCTCAAAAGACTAGATCTTTAAAAAGGTTAATTGGGTATCCTTTAGAGAATCCATCAGAGACACCTTGATCTTTTCTCTCCCTTTTGCACAGTGTATAAATAAGACAACTGAATAGGTCAAGCAGACACTGAAGCATATGTTCCCACACAAATTTTATAGCAAGCCCCGTGCTCCTCAATGGTTAAATTCAACCTGTATAGCTGCCATTGTGCAAAAGCATTAAGCGTTCTACAAATACAGCCACTCTTATAGTGTGATACAAATAAGCTAAAATTTAAACTTTCTGATCCAGAGTATGGATTTAGGCAAGCTCGTGCTACTGCGGATATTCTAACAACCATCTCTGAATGCATATACTATGTACTGGATAAGTAGTCCTTTATATATCCATGTCTTCTCATGAAAATTGAATCTAACGGTATTAGTGGACGAATACTTGATATACTCCCTCTTTAACAAGTGAAAAACCCAGGTGTGCCCTAAGGGTCAATTCTTGAATCTTCATTGTTCTTAGTATTCATAAACTACCTCCCTGATAAAATTGTGTCTAAGATATGTACATTTGCTGACACCAGCTCTATATCAAACATATAGGAAAAACGGATGTACACATATCTAAGCAATGGCTGAAACCTTGGAAAATGACCCTAAGTATATAGTGGAATGGGAACATAAATAGATGGTAACATTTAATTCTACTAAGACAAAGCTCCTTTCCTTGAACAATTACAAAGAACTTATCCAGCCACCGATTGCTATGAATAATAACAATCTAGCTAAGAGTTCATCATTCAAACTCTTTGACTTAATATTGTCAAGACTGCTTCATAGAAGGTGGACTCCCTCTACCATGCTAGAAAGATACTCACACCAAACAATGTTATATCTCTACAAAGCCACCATTAACCTATGCATAAATTTGCCACATATTGAACAGGGTTTAAAAAGGAGCTTCCAAAGGTCCCTCACTATCCACCAAACTCCAACTTTTGTCGCATCACTACAATGTTGCGTCTCTGTACTTGTTTTATATGTACTTTAATGGAATTGCCTCTTACGAATTTGTAGCACTGATGCGCTCTTGATGCAAATACCCCCGACCACTGATACCAGAGAGCCTTCTACTTTGATAGTCCATCCCTTCAAGCTGCTAGACTTTCGAATTCTCTCCTTTCCTGCTTCCTTGAGTGTACTAACATACAGAAAATTAAATATAATATGAACAGACATCTTACTGCTGAACTCCCTACAGGCATGATTCTTAATTTACAGTAACTTCTTACATCTTAGTTATGTGTTTTGTTTTGGGTGAATATGAGTTATATATATATATATATATATATATATATATATATATATATATATAACAAAAAGTCTATATTCCAAATTCCAAGGTGTTGTCCATCTTACCGTTTATTTCTTTCAGCATGTTAAAATGTTCAATTCTTGACAGCACATTTTAACATGCCAAAAAAATAAATAAATAAACAGTAAGATAGCAACATCTTTGAATTTGGCATATAGACGTTTTGTCTTATATTGTATATGTTCGCTTTGTAGTTAAAATTAAAGGATTGGTGTAGATGAGAATAGTAGTCCGAAGAATCTAAATAATCCGTGTAATAAATCCTCATCTAAAAAATTCAGAACGGTTTTAATTAGTATCAAGCACTGTTTATAAACGCAATAAGATCTATAAGATTGTTTACCCACCCTCTGTAAACAAAACTATACATTTGTGATATCACACACACACACACACACACACACTGAAATAATTCGTTTTTTTTTTTCTTAAATCCTTAATTTCTTATTCCATCTAGACAGCTGTTTTGTTCAAACAAAATAAAAAAAAAATTCATTTTCTTAATTTGAAAAATTAAAAAACTGCTGATAATCCTGAGTTCATCAGTAGAAATCCGGAAAAAAAAGAACCGAAAAGGCCCAAAATAAAGAGATAAAAAAGCTTATGAAATAATTTTTTTTTCTCCAAGTGTCGTCTTTCTAAAATTTTCTTTACTCATCCATCAATCGAAATATTCAAAGACAGTTTTATGTCAAAAATTATCTACTGAATTAAAATAAAAAGATTTTTACAAAAAAAAAAAAAAAAAAAAAAAAAAAATCTCCGAAGTGTACTTTTTTTTTTTTTTTTTTTTTTGTCTTTTTCATACTCGACTTGAATTTATCTGCGATTCATCCAGCAATTAATAATAGTTTATAGATGGATATGACATATATAATAAAATTGATAATAAAAAAATCTTTATATAATAACCTATCAAGATACTAAAGGCTCTACACGGATAAATGGAGCAATTAATATAGGAAATAAAGAATAAGAATTCAAAGTTAAATAAAACTTTATTAAACTATCAAATTAATAAGGAAAAGGATTTTTTCCTTATTGATTTGATGTTTTAATAAAGTTTTTATTTAACTTTGACTCCTCATCTTTTCTTTCTTATATATATTGTATTAAGTATAATGACTGAGGATAAGATTGTGATTTTCTTCCACTTTCTCTGAAATCATCGTATTACCGTAAAATTAAATTATAATCATAGTTATTATCCATAATGAATATATTAGGCTTCTACGAACGTACTTGAGTTGTGGTTATTCCTTCTAAAGTACATAACTATATAATTCTAGAAGATGTATCTGACGTTGTCTGGTATCAAACGTAATGTTAAATTCCTTAAAAAAAAATGAAGTAAAAAAACAAACGGAAAGAAACTGAGACATGTGGATGCGAGTATAATTTTTTTTCCAAACAGTTCGCATCTTGTAAGTAAAATAAAAAATACTCAAACTGAGATCGAAACAAAAATCTAAACACAGTGAGTCAAGTACTATAACCATTAGGCTAGCTTGACATCATCCTTATGAAGAATTTTCAAACGAACTTATATTTAACATAAGGAAGCTGTAATGTTTCACAACCGTTTCAGTCGTGAAACAATTGGAAACGGAAAAAATCCGATCACTCACCCACGTACCAATTTTTCAATTTTACCCCCTTAGCAGCCCTTTTTTCCGGATGAAAACTGATAAAAAATTTTCCACATGTCTGAATATCCTATAAACAAATTTTCAAGTCTGTTAATAAAAAATTCGTTGAGTATATTGGTTGAGAAGTGTCCTTATTCACACATACATTCTTACTTATATACACACACATACACTAGCTGGACCTATCAAGTGTTGCCTGGGAGTCTTTTTGCTTTCATTTTGTTTTGCTGGTTGGCCCCATCCCATTTTAGTCTTTTTTTCTTGAATAAATTATTGAAAAAAAAAAAAAAAAGTATGCATATTTTTTAGAAAGATGATTGAATGAAGGAATAGTGAGGAAACTGACCTCCTGGCACAGAACTGGATTGGAAAAATGAGAGCAATGGACAAACGATGTTTATATAAAGTCTATCACACATTTTATAAAATGTAAAAATTATTTTTTTTAAATTAATTCTTAAAATTCATCAGTAATAAGAAACTAAGAACAGAAGTACATGATGGTTTTCTTCTAGCAAATTATGATTTTATTTATTAAAAAAAAAAAAAAGAATTTTGTTAAAGTTATGTAAATGAATGAAATTTAAAAAAATATCAAACAGGATTTTAAAAATTGAAGAAAAATTAAAATTATCAATAGTAAAATTTTTATTTCTAACAACAGATTAGTATGTACCCCATCAAATTTACAGATTTGTATGAAACTTGTTAAACTATTGAGCGAAATTGTAGGAGGGTACTAACTTATATTAGAAATGTTTAACATAAAGCTGAAGAATGAAAATAAGTAGAAAAGATGATAAACAAAGGACTTTAAGAAAAATAAATTCTGAAAAATAGTCGATGGGTTGGGTTAGTGTGCTGCGAGGGGGAGGTGAAATGACATAATATTAGAGAAAGCAGAAACAAAAAATCCCTCCCCACCTTCAGCTAGAGGCGCTTTTTTATTTTAAAAAAATATTATTATCCACTTCTACTTTTACTTCCTACAATTTTATCATTTTTTTTTAGTAGCAAAAAAAAAAAAAAAAAAGAAAAGAAAAAATAAAGTGCTGATGATTTCTAAAAGGGAAGATGGGGGAGGGGATTAAAAAAAATGATAAAATGGGGAAAAAGTCGGGAAGAAGGGGAAAAGAAGAACCTTTATTTTCTCCAAATTATTTAGTTGGAATAAAAAGTAGAGGAGCAAAATACCGTTTTCAGTATTTGCAGATTTAAATGGCTGTTTTCTAGAAGCTGCTATAAAAAAAAACACCTTCAGCTTTAAATTGCGAAGATGGAGTAATTTTCACCATAAGCACAGAATTATGAGTAATTCTATATCTTCAAAAAGATATTAGAGATTGTCATCAGAGGTATTCAATTGATTTTTACTTGCGTGTCTGAATTTTTGAGATGAGGCTTGCTTATTTGTATCATTTGAATTCTTCAGACTACTGTTCTCATCTTGAATGTAATTTTTGCATCGATTTGGTTGATGTGACCTCCGATCTTCTTTAGGTGCATTTTGTTGTTTCTGTCGAATGCAGAAATTTGCATGGAATTTCGAACGGGACCTCTTATTTACTTTGGAGGGGTCTCGTTCCGTCAGCCATCATTGGATAATGGCCCTAAGTAGGTTTAATTCTAAGTGTGGGCGATCAAAATATACAATTGCGAATTGCGTAGGACCTCTATTCAGTCATGGCTGACGGAACAAGAGCATGCTACTCCCATGAAATAAAGGGTTCCGTTCGAAATTCCATCCAAATTCCTGAGTTCAACAGGAACATTCCCGAATTCAACAAGATGCACTTGAAGGTCGGAGGTTACGTCGACCAAAATGTTGTGAAGATGACGCTCAAGATAAGAACAGTAGTGCGAAGAATCTAAATAATATGAATATGATTTTTACTTGTTTACTTATAGAAATTCCCGACGTTGTTTGTGATGGAATGAGGAATCGTATGTCTTCCAACACCCACCCCATAACACCATATTTTTGTTCATTGTATTTTATAATCAAATTTTTGAAGTGGGGCCCTAGCATGTACACAGTAATGATTGGATAAGTATGATGGCATTAATTGAAATAATTTTCTGTAAATTGATAGTTTTTTACCCTCTTCCAGGCACACCTCACATTTATGTGTAGGGTGGGAATGATTAAGGGTACTCTTGATCCAAGTCCTGAACCCTCTGTTTTATTTACCCCCTCTCTAGGAGATTAGGCACATGGTCAGGTCTGGGTTTGATGAAAATGTTTTTGTAGAACGAATTGGATTCGAACTTAACACAAGTTTTCAGTCAACCACTTAACCTCCCCTCTCTCCCGCCATTACGTTTTAATTTCTCTAATTTACAAATTATAAATCGAATCAAAAGTCTTATTTTTAATGTTATCCTTTTTTAAGCAAGTGTTGTGGGAAATGTAGTTTTAGAATATGATTATGCTTAGGGCGAATGGGGGTGTCTATTTGGAAAACTATTGGAAGAGATTTTGAACAAACAGAGACGAATTACTACTCTATATATTTATTATCAAAGTTAACCAATTTAGTCCCCCCAAAAGTCCTGCGCATTTACTACGTGAGTTTGGAAAGCAAAAATAAATGAAATCAAGTTCTTCTCATTTCGTCTTTTATTTGAAGACTTGACTTTCTTAAAACTAAACTTGTCTTAAAAATTAGAGCTTGGTCATTTGGATTTGCATCTATTGTTTTTACTTAATTTGTAGGGCAAATTTTATTGCGCACTGTTTTTAGTTTAGCAAAACTTTCTTATCAAACAAAACATTTCATTCTTGCTGTTTATTATCCGGTAAGATTTTTAGATTTCTACAATTGTGATTTTTTTTATTTACCAAATTTTGTTTTCTGTACTTATTGTATTTATTTATTTTCTCTTTTGAATTTCTTGTTTAACCCCCCCCCCCCTCATCATTTTTATCTTTGGTCAACATTTAATGACATCCTATTTTCATCCAATATTTTTCTCATTCTGATTATAAGAAAATCTAAAACCTGATATAAGTTAAGAATTTGGGTGGGTCCACCTCTCTTAACTGCCCAGTGGCGGCTCAACCGTGACTAGTGTTTCTACTTTTAGAATCTTTTTTTTTTTTTTCGTCATGTTTCAAACATTTGATACAACTTTTCAAATAGCATTCTTTTTTCTATATTAATAAAATTATGTTGCCGCTTTTCCCATGTCTGTGTGTCTATGAATGTTTATCACCTCTACGCGACTTAGACATTATTTTTTTTTTAATATTTACTATTGATTGTTTATTACAACCAATAATGTAACAGCATATAATAAAATGAAAATTAAATCCACCATAATGTATTTTTGTTTCTTTAAAAATAAGTCGGTCATTTCAATCTTTCGTTAATAGTTGAGAAAAAAAAATAATTTGTGACCCTTCACAATTTGAATGGAATTTGGAAGCATTTAAACTGTCGAATAGAAAGGCATTTTCTTTTTTTTTCTTTTTTTTGTTTCTTTTGGCTTTTATATTCCAAGCAAATCCTCATGTATTAAAAGTTTTGAAAATCATTTGCATCCAATAATTTTATCAGTAAAGATTAAAACATTACCATAGCAGATTAGTTATAGTTATATAATTTGGTTCAATTAATAATTTATTGGAAAAACAGTAGCATAATATTTAGATTTAATTAAAAATGGTACTAATAAAACAAATAGTACGTATTTTAAAAGAAAACTACTGAAATAAAATTCAAAGTAAAAGGTTCCTAGACAGCAGTGTGTGTGTGTGTGTGTATATATATATATATATATATATATATATATATATATTTTTTTTTTTTTACCCCCAATACCTTTGACCTTGATGGAAAGGAGACTAAAACTTGCTGCTATGGTTTCAAATGATCTGAAATAATAGCAAGGGGAGACTTGATTCCAAATATTTCTCATGTTATATCTCCCCTCTTTTGGAAATAGGGTATGATTGTGAATATCTCCAGTATCAAATAATCTTCATACACTGAAATTTACTTCATGTATGAAAACTAAAGAGGGGAGATATAACATGTGAGTATTATTTGGAATCAAGTCTACCCTTGCTGTTATTTCAGATCAGTTGAAACCATAGAATCAAGTTTTAGTCTCTCCTTCATCAAGTCTAAGGTTTTGGGTAAATATTTTTAATTAATATGCAAAACTAGGAAAACAAATGACTGATTAAAACATTTCATGGCTGTAAAAAGTGCCAAAAATAGGCTCTGGATTATCCTCTTAATGTGAGACCTTAAGGGCAAATGTCACATAGCTCACTACACAATTCAGGTTATTAGATTTCCAACAAGCTTTCATTTGTTAAATTCTGTTCAATAGTCGCTGAGGTTTGGAACTTGGTGGTGATGTGTGTGTGTGTGTGTATATATATATATATATATATATATATATATATATACTGGTAGCCAAATTGAATATTGAAATGCTCATATCTTTGGTTCTATGGGACGAAACTACATAAAAATTAGCGGGCTTTTTGAAAATTATAATATTATTCTATGATTAAAATTTTATGATAGTTGGTAAAAAAGAACCTATATTTTCAAACTAATAAAATGTGCCTAAATTTGCCTACATTTGTATATAGTGTCCTGGCAGGCCAGCTTCAGTTTTGCTGTTTTGGGATGAATTTGGCTTAGGGTTTTTTCTTTTGCTTGGTTGTCTCCCTTGTGGCCTTGCTAGGCCACTAATATGTATATATATGTATTTTTATGATATAAATGTTTTGCATGAGACTTGTTTGTGTTTCGTTTTTTTTTTTTTTTTTTTTTTTTACTATAAAGGAAATATATTTCTGGTTCGGTTTGTTGTTTATATTATCGATTTTTATATTATTATTATTATTATTATTATTATTATTATTATTATTGTTATTATTATTATTTCTTATTTCAGGGAATATCTGGATGCCATGACGTCATCACAACCTACAAATGCATCAGAATGGCAACTTTATCGAGTTCTGCAACGTGCAAATCTATTGCAATATTATGACACCTTCATTGCTCAAGGTAAACATGTTATTTTAGTGGAAGTATTTATTTCCTGTTTAACTCTTCGATTTATTATTGGTGTACATGCGTGTATGTTATATTTGACTGTTACAAAGCAAGGTTGTCTGTATTCTGCTATCCCATCATTTTCATGTGAAGAAAAAGTTTACAAATAATGTGTGAAACATCTTTTAAAACTTCTTTTTACCTTACCATCTAACTACTCTCTTTTTTCTCTCTCCTTGGCCGTTCAACTATTTCTCTCTACCTTTCTTTTCAAGAGACCCTTTTCTGCCTATCTCTCCTAATTGCGCCACTCTCTCTTTCTCTATACTTCTACTCTGATTGTTTCCATCCCCCCCCCCTCTCTCTCTCTCCGGTAACTGGTTCAATATAAAAAAAAGGGATGTAAATGACTGGTCTAGTTTCAGTGTTATATTTGAAACAAAGTAAGAATGAAAAAAAAAAATTAGTCATTATTTTTACTCCTCTATGCAATAATTTGGTTCTTAGTGATTTTAATTGAATGAACATTACAGTATTTTTTAAATTTTTTTATCTTAACAAAATGGTATAAAATTTGTAAGTTCATCTTGTGTAGTTTCTGACTTTTCATCACACATGCACACAGAATTATAACTTTTCTTTATATAATAGACAAAAGTTTGCCATGTTTTCTTTCACATTGAAAGTATAAATGAGAGTGCTTTGGTTAATAGATGTATAACAGTTCAGGGAGAAAAGTTAGTTGGTAGGGGAAGACCAAGGAAAGCATGGCAGTGTGGAGAGGCTATATAAAGCATATTCACGACTTAGAAAATCATTATACCAGTAAATATATACTGGTATAATGGTTTTCCTTATTACTGAGTTGTGAACATGCTTTATATAGCCTCTCCACAATTGGTGACCCTCGACCTCGACTTACAAAACTTTCCATTCTTTATACTGAGTATCAAGCCGAACAAAAGGGAAGCATTTCCACACCAAAATACTTTGTATTCCTCTGTGAGAGCGATAAATACACCAAGATTCAACACCCATGTTGTTGTAACCTTTTACCTGTCTTTCGTCTGTTGTTGATTTTTTTTTTTTAGTCCACGTGCGCACAGAAAAACATAAACTACTAATAACAACATTATCCGATCAAAAAAAAAAAAAAAGTTTCACACTTTCTTTAGCAGTAAGTGATAAGGATAGAATTATGAGAAAGAGGTATAAAGATCTGGCAGCTAGAACCCAGAGATAGGTTAGTTTGGAAGTCAGTTTCTAAAAGTTATCCAGCACATGCTAGCATGTAAAACAAACGTTAAACCAAATATAATGATAATATTTGTGGAAAAAAGCTGAAAAATTTTCAAAGTTCATCATAAAACAAATGGCGTATTTAATTTTTTAATGAAATGTTAGTAAAACTGATTAATTATACTTTTTGTGCCACACACCAACATATAAAAATTCAGCGAAATAACACAAAATAATAATTTTTAATTGTTTATTATTATACATTAAAATTAAATGTCAATAACAACATATATATTGATAATTATAAAACATGTGTATAGTCACAACATAGAATTTTCGTAGACTTTACCTTACAACTTGAATCAATGTATAGTGTGTGTTCTGTCCTCAGTTATAGGAGGAGGAATTCTTCTCGATATTTAGTTAAGGTAGTTTAATTGTATTGGTTATAACTTTTTGTATTCATGTTGTGTAATTTTGAACGAACTTACAACATTGAAGTATTTTTAAGATGCTCTATTTGTATCACTAGATATGTTTCAATTTTTCCCCCTTTTTTAATATACTTATTTGACACAGAAGAAATACTAAAATATTACTTATTTCTGGGATTGGGTTATGTTTGAAAATAATCCATTTTAATTAATTGAACAAGTATGCCATCTCTAACTTAGCTATACATGTCTCTCCCCCTTTCTTGCTCTATATTGATTCAATCACTCTTTAATATTTAAATATCTCTGCAAACATTAAAGAAACAGTTACTTTTTATTTCAGCATTATTTTTTTAATTCCTATATTTTGCCATTTAAATTGACAGTGTATTTGTACACATTGGAAATACATGTAAATTAGATGCCATAATAATAAATCTTATTACCCATAAGGATAACATAAAAATAAAGACTTATTAATTTTAGACAAGCAAAAAAATGTCTTAACAGATATATCACAGTTTATGAATTTTTGAATAAGTAATGGTGAGTTTTAAACTTATAATGTATATTTATATACAAAATGAAAGGAAAAAAAAAGAATATAATTGATTTCTTTGGATTGTATAAAAGACTATGTATGTTTTCACTTTAAGTATTACCCTAACAAAAGTTGAAAAATGTTTTGATTTTAGAATAAAAATAAATTATGTTTTGATTTTAAAATTATGATGCTATTCTACAATTCACTTTATTTTAAATGGATAAGTTAACACAAAACAATTTCTTTTTTTGAATTTTGAAAAATGTTTATAAATTTAAATTGTCTGCCAAATTTGATTGCTATGTGACCATCATTCGCCAGTTATGAGTTGAGTGAGATCAACTTTACATATATATAATTAGATATGTGTATATGCTTATTTATATGATTGTGCAGAGTAAACACTGAAACTAATTAAGTGATCATTTACAACTTGACTGTTAGGCGAGAGGGTGAATAATGCGAGCTATATTTATTTTAAATAACTTTTATGTGAAAGGGATTGGAAGCCCTATGTAAAACATTCAGATATCTGCGATTTTGATAGACTTTGGACCAATTATTGACTTAATAAATATTCCCACAATTTCAGGTTCTTTCTTTTTTTTCTTTTTTTGATAATGTTCGAAATAAAGAGTTGTTAGGGGAATACTATGGATGCAACCTTCCATTTGAAAATTTAAATATTTCTGATTTGCATTAAATTTCATCAGTAGTCATTTGACACCATTTTAGCAAAATTTCCTGAATTTCAGTTTCTTCTTAAGACTCCTTTAGCTTCAGTCTTCTAGAATCAAAATCATTTAAATGTTTTTAATTAACACAAACGACTCCAAAAAGTCTCTTCCTCTGATAAATAGCTATTCATATGGAACTTGTTATTGCTTGACACAATCCAATTTATTGGTTTTTCTTTTACCATACAAAATCGGTTTTATTCTCATTTTATACTTTTACTAGCAGGCCACCCAGCATCGCCCAGTCATAAAATATGCTTTAATATGATATTTTGATTAATGCAGATTTCGTATTTATTGTTATATTATATTGGACCCAATATATAGTAATTATTTAAAAAGTTAAAGAATAAAATGACTCATGTGCCACCACTAAGAATCAAAACCAGAACGTTTAGCTCACGATTTATCCTTTGACGTTAATGCCTGAGCTATGAAGACATGTTTGCTGCAAGTCTCAAAATTAAAACATGAACCAATAGCTATTATGTTACGCATGCATATTTGTAATGCCGTCGTTTGGCCTGCATGTGGCAGATTCCATTTTTTTTAATTTTTACACTTTTGTACCGATTTTCCCTGGCTAAAACCCAAATATAAAGTTTTTCGAATAAAGTGTTCGAATACCCTATATATTAAGTTTCATGTCTGCAAACCAAAAACTGACAGAAGAGCTTGATAGGCAAAATTTTTTAAACAAATATATATACGCATGCATAAATATAAATAGAAAGAGGTTTGTGTTTACTATAACCTTTTTATGCAAAGATTATGCAAGTATAAATCATGTAGAATATCTGCATGAATTACAGGTAATAGTTAATTAAAGATGACCATCCCCTAAGAAAACAGAAAAAACTAAAAGGGAATTAATTAAAATGAATGTTTAAAAGAATATGCAAATTAGCTAGATCTTTTACAAATTAATGCAATTCCATGACCCATATATAACAAAGTTTTATTTTCTTTTTAAATAAATAGAAAAAAGGGTTTTTAATATGAAAATCAATACACAAAAAACCCAAATTTATAGGCGTATAGAAGATAGATTATGAAGGTTGTTCAGGAAGTAAAGTCTCCTAATTTTAAATCAAAAGGTTAAAGAGCTACGAATTTATAGGAGTATAAATGTGTCTAGATACAAGAAAGAAAAAAAAAAAACATTAAGATGGCAGCAATAGTTTAATCTAAGCCGGAAATAAAATATCTCATTAAAATTATGGAAGAGTATTAATAATCTCCATAATTGTTGCTCATAATGAAATTTAAATCTGTGTACGTGTGTGTACACTTAATTTATCATTAGTATAGATTTATGAATATATTAATTTAGTCTGTTTATAAAAGTGATTCATCTTTTAACTTCAGTTATATGAGTTTGAAATTGCTTGTGTATTTTCAATATGCCTAAACACATGCATATATCTTACACCAAACATATACATATATCTTATGCTAAACACATGTCTAAAAACATGCATATATCTTACACTAAACACGTGCCTAAAACATGCATATATCTTATGCTAAACACGTGTCTATATCTTGTGCTAAACACATGTCTATATCTTGTGCTAAACACGTGCATACATCTTGTGCTAAACGCGTGCATACATCTTGTGCTAAACACGTGCATACATCTTGTGCTAAACACGTGCATACATCTTGAGCTAAACACGTGCATACATCTTGTGCTAAACACGTGCATACATCTTGTGCTAAACACGTGCATACATCTTGTGCTAAACACATGTCTATATCTTGTGCTAAACACGTGCATACATCCTATGCTCTACTCATTGTGTTTTCGATAACATTTGTTCTTTCAATTTTTTAACAAGTTTTCTTTGTTGTACAATTTTCCACTAATTAAAAGCAATTATGAATCAAAATTGTTATTTCATCTTGTATAATTACTTGATTTGATTACAGAGAAAATAATTAATATTTATAAATGGAGATTTAATTTGCAAATATTATCTGAATTACAATATTTAATTAAATTTATTGTTTTAATGTACAGTTAAAAATAAATTTGATGTGGAGATTGGGCTGTGCATTTAGTTTATTTTTATTTGGTTTGATGTTTTTATTGAAATGCTTATGGAAACGTCTCAATAAAAAGAAATGGGTTAAATATAAATTTCTGTTAAATAATATTTTATTATAATAGATTGCATGGACACTCTTGCAAGGTTTCAGGTGATATTTTTTTAAAGTATGTTATACTACTCAGTCTTAATGAAAGAAAAAGTAGAAAACAATTTTTTTTGTTGTCATTTTTGAATGAAGGAGTGTCTTAAAAAATTGTTTTTTTGTGTTTTTTTTTATTGTGGTAACAATAAATAAATAAAAACTTAAGAATACCGAAACAAATGTTTTCTCAGTATTCTAAGATTGAAATCATTATTTTTTCAATTAATTTTTAAGATCATATTTTTTCTTATGGAACCATTTATAAATGCAGAATCCTAATTTATTTCCTCTATGAAATAAACATTTTAAATTCTCATAATTTTTAAGCCATTTATTTGTTTTTATTTCAATCCTTTTATGTACATAAATCATTTTAAAACACTTTGCATCATTTTATAAGGAATTCAATGAAAACTCTATCAAATAATAACTAGTATAATAATACAGTGTTTGTTTTAATATCCATATGTATAAATATCTATTCTATTTGTGTGTAAAAATTAAGGGAGGTAAATCAGTCTATATTCAAACGAACACAAACACCATTTGTAGCTGACCAAAGTATAATAGTGCTTACAATGTAAACAAAATAAAAACTTTTTTCTAGTGAATTTAATTACAACAGTTATAGGTGACTTAAAACTAATATTTGTACAGAAAATGGAAGGTTAGAAAAGATTAGAAAAGATATGATTTTGTGTGATTCTCTATTTAAATATGTCTTCTTTGAATTACCATCTAGTGACAAAACGTTTTTTTTTTTATGTTTCTATAAGTGTATCTGTTGGGTAAATGATTTAGCGAGCATCATCCCGCTAACTTGAAGTATTAACATCGTTTATGCATGTCCGTATTTGCATTCATTTGTTCAATTTTCTTTATTTTGTGATCAAATTTAATTGCTTATTGAATTATAAATGAAAATTTTTTGTAAATTTTATATTTTAAAGAAAGTGATCTAAAAAAATTGGTAATGTATAAAAACTTATGTAAAAGCAATACTCTTACAAAACTGATTTGAATTGCAAAACATGGATGACGTAATCGTTTTGTAAAAATGTGCATCAATTCTGATGAGATCATTAATAATCAAGTTATAATTTCTATTAACTGATATAACAACTGATAAAAATGGTTTTTGGTATTTTGACTTGTCATACTCTAAACATCTTACTTTGCTGGACTTGGAGTCATTGAAGCTATGACATCTGGCAGTCGATTTAGTAAACACCCTCAAAATTAATACAACAACAACAATCATGAGCACCTTTTTGATCCGCATATATCTCACACATGTGTGAAAACATGCATACAAAGTTAGAAAACCGTACAGCTGACTTTCAGAAACGTGTTTAGAATTCCTGAAGCACAGAGCAAACTGCATATGTTGGCTACCAAGAGCAACATTTAAAAACCCTCATGCATCCAGAAATTGGCTCCATTGACTTGATGTCTCATCTTCGTACATGTGCACCCATTTCTATTGTGACTCAGCATACTGTTTATTTCATTCACAATTTTACATCATCATCCGTTATGTACTGCATATGCACTTTAGATGCAGTGCATCTAACAGTTGTACACAGTGATTTTATTATTATTATTATTATTATTATTATTATTATACTTGATTACATGTGTTATTCAATTTAATAAACTTCAAAATCGGTAGGAATGATCACATACTGATGTAGATTGTCCTAAGGGGAGGGGGGGGGTCATATTTATTACTTATATAGATGGACTCCCAATGAGAATACAAACATTTTTTACCTCTGATTTTAATGGGGATTAAAATCATACTTGCATTACAGTTTTTTAAAATTTGATCACAATTTGGTCATTTTAAGACCACAAAATGGAAAATTTTTTACAAATATTTGTTAGACCATAAAATGAAAATATTTTTAAAACCAAAAATGGAAAATATTTTAAAAACATAAATATATTTTTCAGACCACAAAATGAAAATACTTTTTTAGATGACAAAATTCAGTAAATTTTAAGACCATAAAATTAAACTTGTTGCATAAGTTACCGCTTTTTTTTTTTTTTTTTTTTTTGAGAAAATCAAAGAATTTTAACAGCAAAAGTCAAGCCCCAAATTTTTGTGTGAATCCCATTGACTGAAGTTAGCGTGAAAATTGTCGCAAAATCACACTTCATCTTTTCACTCAATTCTCTACATGTCTGATGACCATTTTCCTTCCAAAGAACCCTGAGTTGGACTTCATCTATCTTGATTGGTCTTCCGGAATGAGGAGCATGATTGAGGTCAAAATTACCTTATTTGAATCTGGTAACCCAATCTCGAACAGTTCTCTCGGCTATAACGTTTACTACATATACGGCACAAATGTCCTTGGTCACTTCACTCACTAAAGGTGTCAAAAATGTGTTTTTTTTTTATCTACTTGACAATCCATTTGATATTTGTTAAAAATGAGAAAAAATTATATGAGCAAAAAACAATGACCATTATTTTGTAGAACTGAATATGTGCTTTCTAATGATATATAACACTTTGCCAAATATCAAAACATCTTTTAGAACAAAAAGTTTTTGTGAAACGGCGGGAATGTATGCAACAACCTGATATTTTATAGACCATAAAGTTAACATTTTTAAGACCCTTACTTCAGTTATTTGAGCTCTATTTGCATAACACTGTTTTTGTTTGTGTTGAAATAGTTTTAATTAAAACTCGTACACTTTTCAAAGGAACCATGAATTTTTAAAACTGGTTTTAAATCCTAAGCAAACGACACATTACTCAATGTTAACAAGAGATAAACTGCATACAATTCAGAATGTTTTACGTTAATTTCTGTAAAGTCTGCTTTCATAATTCTTGTCAATGTTTTTTTTATTTTTCAAATATATTTTTGGTACTGGTCATTTTCACTTTGTGTGCCTTGAGAGGCTATTTCAGCTTGTAACCTATATTTCTATTTTTCTTCTAAAAATCCTCAATGATTTTTCTGCAACTCTTCATGGCAAATTTGTCGGTTTGATTGTGCCATTTATTTTTCCTTTTGATTTTTTTCAAAGTTTAAAATATGCATCAGAAAACCACTTGTCAATATTATGAAGCTTCCTTACTCTTTTATTTTTTTATGAGTCTTTGCTAAAATTAATGATTGCTTTCAAAACTAATTAGCCATGTGACCCTAAATATACACAAAGATAACCTATCAAAAATAAATAAAATTACAAGAACAAATTCCTTAAAATGGATATCTTAGGGAATTAGAGAGTTAAAAAAAAAAAAAAATTGAGGCTGCCCCATTTTTTTATTTATTTATTTTTTTGCTTTTTCCAAGTTCATATTTTCATTAAAATTCCAAAATGTGCATAATTTTCCATTAAAAAAAAAAAAAAAAAAAAAACCCAAAAACTAAAAAAAAACAAACAAACTAAAGCATTAAAATGAGAAATGACATTTCAGCCTATTTCTTCATCTCAACTCAAAAGCTGCAGATGACATGCAGCATCTGATATTTCTTTTTGACAGATTAGATCTCATTTTCTAATTTTCTACTTCACCCCCCCCCCCCCCGTGCCCACACTCCCAAAGACTGATGACTTTTTTCTTTTCTTTCAGGAATAAGTTTTTGGTTTTTGTTATTTGTTTCCTTTTGTTTAATACTAGATTATGGTTAGGTAATATGCAATGGTTTAAAATGGTTATTCGTTTCTTCTTTGCCAGTTGATACGTTGACAATGTTCAGAAATTAACCTTTTTAAGACTTTTTTTTTTTTTTTCCCCTATTTGACAGACAGCTTGTTGCATTTGTTCCATCTGTTGGAGTTTTTTTTTTTCTTTTTGTAATGCATTTTTTGTTTTTAACTTTGCCTAACAAAGATAAAAGATGAGCTTGATATGAGCTAAGCAAGCTTATGCAAACCTGCTTATTTCTACGCTTTTGGATGATTCAAATGAAGAGGAAAAAGCAATCCCAAAATTGCTGTATCTTATTTGATCTTAGCTTTATTTAAACATTTTTGATTTGTTTTAGATTTACTCATTGCTAACTGATACAAGAAAATGCACAACTCTGCAAAATGATCTTTACCTACAAAAGATCAATCCTTGGAATCAGAAGAGTAATCTCTTTTAAAATCAAATCTTTTTATCTTGATCAAATATTTTGTGTGTGTGTGTAAATATGAATAGGCATGATTTATAAAATTAAAAAAATATATATGTAAATTAATTCATCATTGATTTAAAATCATTAAAAATAAAGTGTATTCAATAAATTTAAATTTAAAACTCCAATTATTAAAAAAAAATAATATAGTTGATATAAAAATATGTGTAAATATTGTTTCGAATAAAGGTGACATGACCTCATAGAACGGTATTTTTTTTTATTGATAACAGTTTTTGTATATATGATTTAAATATAAATAAAGCTCTATCTGAAAAGATATTGTGCACTTAATGGTTACTAGTTTTTTCTTGATTTTGTTTTGGAATTTATGCTTTAACAATTTTTAAGAAGTGTGTGTGTGTGTGTGTGTGTAGGTGTATATAAATGCATATGTATGTGTATATATGCTGGTATGTATGTATGCATGCATATATATATATATATATATATATATATATATATATATATATATATTACCTATCTATGTATATATTTTAGAAAAATGAATTTCGTTTGCTTATGGTCTAATATATTTCAGTTATTTTATAAATACTCCTCGTAATACTGAATAGAATCAAGGGATAATTCAAATAGTTCCATTAGATTCCTTGAAAAATTTTACCATTATTGAAACTTATTCAAATCTTCTTTCTATTTACTGTCTCAAAGGGCAAAGTTAGATACAAGGTCGGTTTTTAATGTGAAAAAAAAAAATGTAGCTCCCAAAAAAGGGGCACTATTCGAAACAAAAATTAAAATTGCCTCAGTCTAGAACTTCTCTTTTACTCTCTGTGGACAGAATAGACTAAGTGTAGTATCAGAATACTATACTTCATCCTTAGCCAAAAATCATACCAATGTTGGCTTTTATGTATGTTATCTATATATATCTGTAACTCAGGAATGAAAAAATAGTAGGGCTAGATTTTGAATTAATCTGAAAAGTAGGCACCGGTAAACATTTGAGTTGTAAAAATTAAAATTCAATATAAACATAAAAGGGGAGATAATCACAATGGAAAATTAACATTATTTCGAAAATATTCAATTGAGTATTCTATGAAATCTGCCGAAAACCATACACATTCTCATTTCTGTTTCTTAATATTTTAATTTTAATACAAAAATTATTTATAGAAACTTACACAATTTAACGTTCATTAATTATTTTATGATTGTTTTTATAGATATTTTTAGATGCAAAGACATCTCTATAAGTATCTACATTTGTTGATCAGTCCCATATAAGCCATGTTATTTAATTCATTCTTTCAATGAAATTATCACTTGAGCATCACGTGTCTTTATATATATATATATATATATATATATATATATATATATATATATATATATATATTGTATCATAAGTTTGAAACTATTCCCTTCTGATGCATGAAATAACTGAAGAAATGCTTTGAAAATAAAATTCAATTATAACATGTGAGAAACAGATTTTTAATTCCACTTTCAAAGTACATTTTTTATTAATATAACAGATGTCTTCTGTATGAAAGTTGAATGTAAATTTGTTTTTTCACAGGTTGTCGTTTTGATATTCTAATTTTCAAAGTTTTCTATTTTGTGTGTTGACCCTTTTTTGTTAATATTTTTTGCTTATCTATTTTTTGTAAACCGTTGGATTTTATTTATTTAAACTTTGTTTAGAATTTATGTACACATTTTTATTATCAATGAACATTTTTGATTGAAAATCAGTGATTATCTAATTAAAGATTAATTAGTTGTAATATTTTCATAAAATATTTATTCGATTCAAACGTTCTTTCCTTTTTGTCTGTCTTAAGATTTTAAGTCAATGGGCAGAAAGACGCCAATGTGATATGAAAATTATTTTATAAAAACTATTCTAAGATCACACTGTAGTATCTGTTCTGATGGTACACTTCACCTTTTATGTCCTCAGTTAATGGAGGAGAAATCCTTCATGACTACAAAATTTTTTATTTTTGTTCCCATCCAGAATGCTGGATTTTCCCCCACATTAAAAACCAAACTTGTGTCTAACTTTGCCCTCATGGAGAGGCAAGTAAATAGAAACAATTTTGTTTAAAGTATACAAAATTGCTGCCATACAGAAATTCACATAAAACAAATCAAAGAAAATATTTAGAATGATTCAGTTGGACAAAAATAAAAAATGCATTTTTTTTCCATAGAGCAATACACAATGTTAGGCAATTAATGAAAGAGCATGTTTTTTCTTGACTGACCCTCTTAGCTTAGAGTTAGCTTATGGGTTAATGAAGATTATGTTTTTATTATAATTATAATAACAATAATAATTATTATTATTATTATTATACCTCACAAAAATTGTTGTATTTTATACCTGTATCAGTAATTTAAAAAATTTTCTAGAACTATTAATATTAAAAATGTGTGAAAATCATAAAAATTACAAAGAAAAGATTGAATCATTAGACATTGCATATTGCAATTTCATTGTGATATCATAAAGTGAAATTGCACCATTTTATTCTAGATTTTTTTTTTAGTTTTCTCTTTTGAACTTCATTACTTCTTTCTATTAGCAGAGCTTAGTTTTATGTTGTGCTTGGTTTTAAATTTCAAAGTCTTTATTTTTCAAACTTTTCTGATGTTTAAATTATCCCCTCTTCCCACCGTTTGAGGTATATATTTTATAAGATTTATCCGGTTGTAAAATATGTTGAATCTAATAATAATAACTTTATTGATTCAAGGTCGAAACCACAAACGCAACCAGTACTGGGACTTTTGTACCATGAGGCTAGGTAAATAACCAATCCTTATTTAATAAATAAATATTCGGGCAATGCCAGATGCAACTTTTAGTGATTGTGTGCGTGTGTGCACACACACACACACATATATATATGTTTATGTATAATGTGTGGTGTGTATGTTATAAAAATGGAACAACAATTTTAGAAGTCTATGTTTCGTATTTTTCCTCTGACGAATCTACTGAATAGTATAAAATTGTTGTTCCATTTTAGCATAATGTCTTTCAGATGTATTCATTTATAAAGCGTATATGTTTTCATACACACACACACACACACGCGCTCACACACACACTTAAGCCGTTTGTCTGTTTAGGTTTCATACTTTCCCTATACACCACAAATCTCAAACCCTATACCAATTATGATTTACTTTGTCTCAAATTCATATCCTAAAACTTTGTAACTAGTGAACATTTAAAATTAAAATTATTCACTTCAATGTAAAATACAAACCACAATCATCCCATTCATATTATTCCAAGCTTTTTCTCACAAAAAATGTCAGTTCACAAAATCAATTGCTTCAGTTTTTCCATCTTTTTTTATGGAAAAGAACCATATTTACATGAATAATATTTATATGTTAAAAAATGTTCATAAATACTTTTGTAAAGTCAAGAAAAACATGGGAAGAAGTGATAAAATGAGCTTGATAAAGAGAGGGATAAATAAAGACCTGGCCAGAGATAGATGAATTTCTTAAAGACGTCCAACACATGCTAGCATGTAAAACAAACTTTAAACTGTGGCTGATGCTAATGGAAACCATAAAACTGCATGAAGACATTAATTTTTCAATAAATGATTGCGCATGTGTAGTGCAATGTAAGCAGTTGCGTGGAAGGTGACATGAATGTTCTTATAAACGATTGCATTTTTTTAACTTGATTTTTAAAAATTATAACTGCATCAAATCAAATTTATCGGCAAAAACATAGCATGTTCACATCTATATACCATTTGAATATTATGTCAAAGGTGACTTTAATCCTGGATATGACAGAAATTATCACTTCCATAGGTAGGCTATGCCAAAATATAGAAACCTGGACAGAGAATGCTGCTTTTCTTATAATGAGATCAAAGCAATTATGGTACATTTTTGTTGAATCCCATGAAGATTATAATTGGCACTGGAGTGGAAAAGTTCTTACAACTTGATGTAACATACAATTTTCCTAAGGAAATATGTTCAATTTGAGCATTTCTAGTTTTTATAAAACCCAAAATAAGTAATTTATTAAACAAAGATTGAAATTTACATTTGTGGTGTGGCTTGAACACATGACCGGTTTGCATGTATTTAATGAGAGCAAAGCTGGTTGGAATTAATTGATGCTGAGAGTTGGAGAACAGACACTTTGCAGTATCCTGTACGCACTTCTAGTATTGTTCTTTACAGAACAAACCGATTCTATATCTTTCATCTGTGTATGCTGTACACTCGACAATATAACAAAATTAAAATTTGATAATTTTTTGTTTGCTGATTAAAACAAAATGAACACGATGGCTTGCCTCTGATTAGTAGTCTCCTCATACTGATTGTCTCCTATTACTACTTTATGCAATTAGTAGTATTCTACTTTGTTGACTCTACACATTTCTAATCTCTTAATTTTATCAGCTGCTTTCATGTTTTTTGTAAAACTATCAGTTTCTACCTCAGCTAACATTATCTTTTATGTTTCCTTGTAATTTTGACGTCATACATTTTTTTTGTATTTTTTTTTTCTTTTAAAAATTTCTTGTAGATGCGTTATTACAAATTTGTAAAGTTTTTTGTCCATCGTGTTTAGGTTTTCAATAAATTTGATTGTAATTATGCAGGCAGACAGCATGAAAATTGGTGTGTTGATTGTGAAAAAATCTATTGTATCTCTGTGCAACTCTAACCATTGATTGGCCTGTGATATTATTGAATCTGAAATAGCATTCTCATCGTCATTGTCATGATTAAGTTTAAAATAGCATTTTTACCTATGACCATGCAGTTCCTACAGTTACATACCTAGAAAACAACTATTAAATCTGACATTATGATATGGGACAACGAGAAAGAAGCAACCTTAGTAAAAGTTAGTGTCTCCAATGACGCTGGCTTAAACAGAGCTGAGAGGGAAAAGATAGTGAAATACCAAAGTCTTATGTACAACATTAAATCAAACTGGGATTTTAAGATCTCCATCATTCCAGTAATTATAAGAACAACTAAACTCATTAAAAATAATTTAAAATAACTACTTGGAAAATATACCCGGTGAACCAAGTGCAAGAGATACAAGCAATTGCATGTAAAAAAATGGTTAGAATCTTTTTAAGATCTCTCGGTTGGAATGTATGAGCAGGTGAATGTCTGGCACCTGGTAGTATGTCCTATCTCCAGCTAGAACAGAATGAGAATATTAAAAAAAAATCTCTACAGGAGTCTGTCAGTACATAATCAGTTTGTTAAGCGTTTGTTATTGCATTTTTATTGCTGAATTCACCCACTGAATGGCCGCATCTTTATCAATAGAACCGTTCTCAAGTTTAACTCTGTCTTAATTCACTTTTCTCATTTCTTTTTGTTTTCGTGTCCTATTTGACCCATTCTTTTTTATTCTCTAACCCATACCTACCTATCCTATCTCTCTCTCTCTTTCACTTTCAATGGCTATCCTATTAATCTTTTGAATTATTCAGCCTCACTGACTCTGCATGCTATTCTTTACCTCTTTATCCTCGATTTGGTCATTGATGATGTAAACTATAATCTGAAATCTGGATGTAAAGATGCTTGAATTTATCATCTGAAACAGACAAGAAATAATAAAAGTACGCAAAAAAAAAAAAAAAATGGAAGAAAGAATTAAAAAATATAAAAATCACCAGGAACAAGAAAAAAAATCACTTGGAATCACGAGGTCTGACAGAAGGAGAAAAAATATTTCTTGGCAAAGCTATAAAATTTCTGCACTAAAATAGAAAAAAATAAAATAAAATACTTTTTTTTTTTTTAAACTAAAAACAGCACACTAAACTACAATAATAACAAAAAAGTTTCATCCTTGAACAATTTTTTTTATGTTAATCTTTTTAAAACAATTTTTTGTTGTCTTTTTTTCACTCGAGAGATTGAAATTCTGATGGCATAAGAAACTCCACTCGAGAAAGCGATGTTATGTAATTATTAGCTAGTTTTAAAGAGCAGGGGAAAAATGACACAAATTAAAAATAAAATTAAAGAAATAAGAAAACGAAAAGTAATTACATATTTCTCATTCAATTTTTCCTTCTATAAGAGGCATGCTATATATGTTTTTTTTTTTCTTTTTTAAATTTTTTAAATTGAATACAGTCCAAAATTTAAAATTCATAAAATCTTAGGAGATAGCATCATTAGGTCAGGCTGACCTTTTTAAATATTGATGATTACAGAATAAGTGGAGGAGAGGGGTGGAATTGAATCTAATATTTAAAAAAAACTGTTTTTATTTAAAATAAAAATACAAAATATACTTTCTGTATAAATACTTAATAGACGGAGAGGAGGAAATAAACAGGAAGGATAGTAGGATAAATTAAGTTTTCAGCGCACACACACACTTTTCTATTCATTTAACATCACTTTTCCTTTGTTCAGAAGTCAAACGTTAACTGATATTATGCAAACTCCCTTTCCAGTTCAAACGCTTCAGCAGTCACCAAATTCTATTCTGCGGTCTTGTCAAATCATATGCTTTTAAGTTTTCCATGGGTAACCAAGCTTCCTGCAATTTAAGACAACCATACTTCTGGAATGGTTTATCCAGGAAGATGAATGCTCCACTTGATCGTACCAGTGTATCTGATTCATCCTTAGGATAACTCCTATTTTGAATAACGCATATAGTATTTACATCAACAATACTTAATAGAACTATGATGAGAACTAGCTATTAAGTGATTTAGCTATACAGTCTTCTACATTTAATCCTTGTGGTGAATCGTCAGGTTAAAATGTATATTAGCCTGACGATTCCCTATAGAGATGAAACATAGAAGACTTTGTGTAGATTAATTTTATATATATATATATATAGAGATATATATATATATATATATATAAAAGTGAAAGTGTCTGTGTGTGTACATTTCCCTATGCAATAACTCTGTCAAATTTAAGTCTACAGACTCGAAATTTGATACAGGGTACTGAGATTTGGGAATATCGATGTGATCGGTTTTCGGCCAGAAATTTGGCGATTAAGGGGTCAAAGTTCAACGATTTGACCTTTGAGAACTCTACCAAACTCCTACGACAATTTACGGTCTAAACACTTGAAATTTTAGATATAGATTCATTGGACATGGATCTAACTTAATAACTTGATTTGAGCCCAAAACAATAAATTTTAAGGTGTCATAATAGGGGTCAAAGTTTAAAAGATTGACCACTTTTTTTTTTTTTTTTTTTTTTAAATTTTTTTTTTACTCACCATACATCTCCAAATACTTGGGCAATGCCGGACACCCATGCTAGTATATATATATATATATATATATATATATATATATATATATATATAATATCCTATAAAACTCATTAATCTAACATTTAACGTGTGTTTTTTATTGAATAAAAGAATTTATTGTAATGACTATGAATGGCCAAACTTCTTTTCCGTTAAGCGTTTTGGTTTTGTATATATTCCAACTAAAAAGCAATGTCTTTTGTTTTTTTGTTTTTTTCATAGTTATGATAAAAAATTTTGACTGATTAAAAAAAAAATCTTCGAAGGGTCTTGCTAATTCCAAATATGACATTGGTTACACAAGCAAGCAAAATCAATCAAAACAAATGTGTAGACAAAGATACATGCATACATCTTTGCTTTACATATATAATGCAGATATTTTATGTAATCTAAACGCGATGCCTTTCTATAGTTTTGTTTGCTTGGAACACTTTACTGGTAATTAAAATATATTCGTTTAGGTTATCCTTCCCCAAACCCTTTTTCAGTTGATTTTGAAAAACTGTTTCATGTGATGGCTAGTTTTGTATTTGTTTCAATGTGTTCTTATCTTGGCCTCATCTTGCAAGAATCTGTCACTTAATACATATGCACATAACTGACTGTAGAATGGAAGTTTTTAATTTGCTTCAAACACGCTCATTTATTATTAATTCCTTTATGTCAGTTTTATGTCAAGTGTTCTCGCTTTTGTGTACTTTCTTGTTAACGGACATTTTTTTTTCCATAGATTCACACTTTTTTCTTGTTTCACCATTGTTTTTGCCCATCTCTTTCTTCCTTTTCTTATTTATTCTTCTTATTCATTTTTTTTTTTTGCTTTCTTATTATTCGTATTATTTCTCCTATCAACATAACTCACATATTGAATTTTTTTTGTTTACTATTAATTGGATGGTTATTAAAATCAAAATACAATAAACATAAAATCAAACTAAATTTTACAAATCCAATTATATTAAAACAAATATGATTTAACGTCAAAATTAAATCAACCAAATTGTATTTCATTTTCTTTGTAAGCAAGTCAGTGATTTTAATCTTCTATTAATACAAAAGTGAATTCCTTTGTGATCCTTTGAAATTATAAAGAAGTTTAGAAGCGTTCAAACTGTTGAATAAAAAGTCATTTAGACTAGCTTTAAAATTCTTAAGAAAACCTCATTTGATTAGAAGATTGAACGTTTTGGACGTTATTTACATCTAATCATTTTATAAATAGAAAAGATTAAAATAGCATTGCATTTACCAAACTAGTTCTAGTTTCATAACAATTTGGTTCAGTTAATAAGTCAATGACCAAATATAATAATTACGTTTAACTTTCAAAATCCTATTAAAAATTGATAAAAACAAACAGCATAGTTTTTAACACAAAGAAATGCAAAATTAAAATAAAAATATTCCTAGGCAATTTGAAAATGCTTTGACTGGTTGATTAAACATTTCTTTCTGTAAAAAGTCATTACTCATTTCATGGTCAGTTCACAATGTGTATGATTAATGATTATTACTATTAAAGAATCAGTTTGTCCAGACACCATCAACATCATTTCCTTGACCTCTATTAATCATGACAGTTGTATGCAATTCATTGAAAAAACACAGATGTAATTTGAAGACACTTCCTTCTGTAAAACCTTCATTTCATCAAGGATAACATATTCAACAGTACTGACCAGAACATAAGTGACAACATCCCACCTCAATGCTCCAGTACATGCACATTTAGACATTTGTATATTTTTCAGTGCATTTTAACAATAATCACCCAATCATGAGTGCCAAGATTTTCCAGTCTTCCAATATATTTTTTATTTTTGGCTGAATGGATACTTTTGTGTGTGCTTTTTCGCAGGGGGTATGGGTTATAGCTTTCATATCATGCATGGCCACCGTTTAGTCTCAGGGGTGGCTATGCATATAATTATGAAGCAGGAGCTGCGCCATCTCCAAACATGCCTCTTCTGAGTCAGGACGTTTTGATTCCAGTGGCAAGATGTCCAGGACCACTGTACACAATGCTGAGATAAGTTGAGAACACATACAGCACCTAGTATTTCCAGATTGTCGTCCATCTGGTGCAAATCAGACATAACATCACTTAACTTTGTTGATCTAATGAGAAGCGGTTTGTAATCGTGATTAAGCTGTATATATTTTTTTGCTAAGTTGTCACAATACTCTAGCAAACTTATGCTATTACTCTTCATGGTATCATCAGCTCATTTTCCATTTGATCCCTCTGTCATTAATGTCTAACACATGAAAGCATGTAAAACAGATGTTAAACTGATGATCATCATGATCTTGATCATCTACATCTTCTCTTGAGTATTTTCTCTCATCGGAATCTCTTCATGTTTTTTTATTATTCCTTTTTATTTTTTTAGTTATGTAACTATATTTATCCACTTGCATTTAATACTTTTACATTTTTTTCAAAAGCAGTTAAGATTATTCAGATTGATTAAACTCTGTCTACTCTTTTCCAAGGGTTGGAATCAATCAATTTCACCCATGATTTAACTGATTTATTGGTCATTGACCTGATACTCATACTCTTTTATCAATTGCTAGTTGGATCTATATAAATCACCATTTTATTTTTCTTTGGTAGGTAAGAAACAAGTCATGTGACTGTTTCTAAGTTCCTCTATTTTAAACTCCATCTGAACAATATGTTTGTCTGCTGAATTTTTACAATATTAATCTTGTCTAGGTAAATTTATAAAAGGGATTTTTTTTTCAAATAATCTATTTTAATAAATACCTTCTCCTTCATAAATAAATAGCAGATATTTGATTGTTTCATATAGGCCTTTATGGTCATTTCGTGCTGACAAATAGCTATTCGTAAAAATCTGATACTTTCTTAAATGAAGTTCAATATATAAAAAATAATTGAGCTATTAAGAACGGACTGTCACTGTAAATGTTTATTTTATTTTTTATTAAATTATTTTTAATATTTTAATTTTTGAATATTTTCCTAAACAAAAATTTATTTTTAAAATTAAGATAATTCTGAATAAATTTGGTTCTGCAGCTTGCAACAAAAATTAAAACTGAAATATGGAGTTAGAATAATTATAACAATGAAACTAGAAGTTTGTTAGGCACACATTGGAAACAAAATTATTTAGTTGATAAATGAATGGATAATTTTAAGAATTGACTCAAAATTTGGTCGAATTTAATCAAGATTTTTTTTGTCTTTTCTCTTAGAATTAATCAGGTTAACACATTTTTACACTTTTCTGGAGAATATTCAAGTGGAGCAAAAAAAAAAAGTAATGTTTTGCAAACTTAGTCTATCATTGACAATGTTGTGACTTAATCATGAAGTGATTTCTACTAACGTTGAAATGGAAATGACTATAATTACATCTGTGCTGCTTTGCTTCCATTGGAATTTGCATTCTTTGGCATTCCTCAAAGTTAGTAAGTTTTTACATGAATGTGTGAACTCAAAAAGTATTTTCAACAAATGGAAAAAGTAACATATCCTTATGAAACAAATAAGCTAGTGCGAAGTTGGAAACCTCTGACAAACAGCCAATACTAAAAAGACTCCACCAACTGATGGACAAACCAAACAAAAGGAATCCAGGCTCTACTCAACGCCCCACCCTGGCCTTTGGTTAGGAAAGGAAGTCAAAAGAAGTGAACACTTCAGCCTTTTGTCACTTGTGCACATCTACACACTGGACTATAAGAAAAAAGGTTATGAAAAAATTCAGAGGATTAATTTTGGATATGAATCAGTCTGTGAGTAACTATGAAAGGTCAGTGACGAACTGACAACCTGAACGAACTGAGAAACAGAGAGAAAGAGAGAAATCTTAGGGAAATAAAAGATTGTTGCATTTGAAAGAATAAAACCAATTGTAATCATATTTCACCTACTGTGATTGCTGACTTGCACTGTCATGTTTTCTTGCAGGGACATCGCTCAGTTTAGAAGAGGGTCCTTATAGCAATATCAGCAGACATCATTATTGTATTGAAGCAGACATTGTTGTGTGTTGCTTTCATTTTGCAATCATGTCCGCTCTTTATAGAAGCTGTTTTTCTATTCTACCCCGGTGCTAGTCTACATCAAAACGGTATCTTTTACAATTCTATTTATGCTTGACCAAGGGATAGATATCTATTAGAGCACAGTATTGTTGAGTGAAAATTTATACATTCTTTCCTTTAACAAAGGTCATCAGTTTTTTTTTTCAGTTTTGAATATTTCATTTCTACAATTTTTAATTCTGTAAATTTGTTACCTAGGCAACTGTAGGCACTTTTGCTCGTATATTTATAAAAAAAAAAAAAAAAAAAAAAGTTTATTTTTTTTTAATTTGTTTTTGTCTAGTTATAAGCAGTTTAGAATCATATCTCCACAGAACAGAATCGACTGTTGGTTTCTTCCTTAAATCTCCCCCCTCCCCCATTTTTGCTGTAACCAGCATTTTTCTCATTCATTTCAAACTGTATCCTTCTCAGGTGGACATTGTAATAAGCCAACATTTCATTAAGATCTGGAAAAAAAAAAAGATTTCCTTCCTTTGGCTTCAATTAGTTTTCCTATTTCTAATCTTTTTAAAAAATTTTTTTCAATATTTTAATTATTCTTTTTTTATTCTCGTTTCGTTCTAAATCTTTCCCATTTGTCCATTTTAATAATTGATATATGTATTCACTCCCTTGCCACACCCCTTCCCGTACCCTCTCTGATTGGTTTTTTGTTTTCTCCATCTTCGTAATTGATGGAGAACCTCCTCATCCATTTCGCATCTTCTTTCCTTCATTTCTTTCCAACTTGACATATTTCAGCTGCTTATTCGGCATACAAGTAGGCTCCAGTGGATCAATATATTTAAATTTATTCTGATTATACATTAAAACTTATTTCTGTCAGCTGCCATAGAGTAGCAGAGGCAGTAGAAAATGGCCTCCTCATCATCATCATCTTCACCCCCTCCTACTCCCCTGGTAATGGTTAACATTTCAAAGCAAGTGCTTGATGATTGCAAAGTTGAGAAGACCTCAATCCTTTGGTTTCATTCAACCATTCTCGTTGTGAAAGGTACATAACATTATCTACTTCTCGTCTTTTTTAGATTTCTATCCCCTTTTCATTTGGATTAACTTCGTTTTTGTTTGAAGTAGCATTCATCCTAGGCCGGTTGAACCGGCTTCTTCCGAATGAGGAAGTTTCATGGGAATATTAAATTCACAAGTGGTCTCCGGTCACTTGTATGATCAACTGTGGTACTATTAAAGTAACTTATTAAATTTTTATTTTTATATATGTATATACCTATCAGAGTGGCTTTTTACTTACATTTTTATTTTTCTCATTGACCCGCTTCCAACGCACATAAACCTTTTTTTATCTCTTTAATAATTTCTTGTAAAACAATATTTACATTTTTCGAAAGATAATATACTCAAGGAATATGTTATTAAAAATAAATCCTTTTTGCAATAAAATCGATTGGACCTTGTTAAATTTCATAAATACTTTTTACATTTTTTTCTACCAAATTCCCTTTTTCTTAAATTAGTCTTTTGAAAATTAAATGTAATTATTAGAGTATCGTTTGGTCATTAAATTATTAATCAAACCAAATTGCTATCACATTTTAACTAACGCTGAGAAAAGAATAAACAAAAGTTGTTTACAATATCAGCAGGCAGCCTTATAGAAAAGGCCAATGAAAGTTTGTGACGAATGCAGAGAAAGGGGAAACTAGATATCGGTCCAGTGTGCCAGGAAAAAGGAGAGCATTTAAGAAATCAAACTGCATTTTGATAGATTTCAATTTTTAATTAAATCATTTTTTGAACAGGATTTTAAAAAGGTTCATTTTATGTTATTACATTTTTAATTTTAATAAATATTTGTTTGACGTTTCTGAATTTTTGAGATGAGGATTGGTTATTCATATGATATGGATTCATCAGACTACTGTTCTCATCTTGAGTGTTATTTTCACAACGTTTCGGTCGATGTAACCTCCGACCTTCTTCAGATGTATCTTGTTGAACTTGGGAATCTTTTTGTTGAACTCAGGAATCAGTTGTAAGAGTGATATTTTCCTGCAGTTGAAGATTCAATCCTCAATGTCGGCGATTAAAAAATACAATTGCGAATTACTTAGGACCTTTATCCAGTCATGGCTGATGGAACAAGAGTATGCTATCCCATAAAATAAATAAAGGGTTCCGTTCGAAATTCCGTCTAAATTCTTGAGTTTGACAGAAACATTCCCAAGTTTGACAAGATACACCTGAAGAAGGTCGGAGGTTACATCGACCAAAACGTTTTGAAAATCACACTCAAGATGATACCAGTAGTCTGAGGAGTCTGATGAATCCAAATAATATAAATGTTTGTTTCTTTTTTAAGTAAAGTATCATCACTTATCAAGGTTAAGAAACCACTTGGGGATAAGTGTTAAATGAGTTTGTCAGGGGGATTGTGAGAAAATATCGTGATGTTTAATAACAGTGGTTCAAATTGGATGCAATTTGATTATTTAAAAGGATAGCTCAACAAGAATTAGTTTACATTAGACTTAAAAATGACTATTGCAGTCAGCTCCTGCAGTATTGTGTTCTGTGTTTCTTGAAAAGAAACTTCACTCATGGAAGCTCTGTTTAGTTTTTGGTACACAGGAGGAGAGAGGAAAATTATTAAAAGTGGTTGTAACTAAACAAGTTTATATTAATGTTTTACAGGGGAAAACCGTAGATTGAGGCCGAGTCAAGCACCTGTCATGAAAATTATTATAGAGCAGAGAAGGATGAGCTGTGAAAAAGAAACTGTAGATAATAGTAAATAAAAATAATATCAGAGTTGCACACACATACACACATGTATTGTTTCATAATTTCAAATGAGAAATCAATATATTATTAGAGATGTTATTTGAACCTGTTCTACTTGCTTATTGCAACAATAAAATCTAACTATTTAGCAATATTTCTAAATAGTGTTTTTCTCAGCTTCGTTGTTCCTTGACCTTGTTGTTGTTAACCGTCCAAGAATTTAAATCTGAACCGTTTGTTTAATCCCTTGGCGTGCTTTAATGCCAAATTTTGTACAGTACTGACTAATAGATTTGGAGTTGCTAAGTGACAACCAAACACCCGCGATGCACATACAAAAGAAAGGTTACATTACCACCTTATTATAGTTTTCTTTTCTTTTTTTTTTTAATTGTGTGCCCCTATGAATTTTGTATCTGAAGCAACTGCCCCAGGGGCCCCCATCCAAATTGTGCCACTTTTAAAGGTTAAAATGTTATTACATTCAATAAAAAACACTTTGCTTTCAGAACTAAACGATATCTTGCTTAATTTTCTTGATGGGAATGAATTTTGCTTGAGGGATGAAAAAAAAAACCAAACTTTGTTTTCATTGTGAATTGAAATGATTGCAGTTATCTGAACTAAGTTTCTGGATTCATTTTTATCACATCCTGAGCAGCAAACTATTTTGAAAGGATCAATGACTTATGTGCATTTCTGTCTGATCTATAACAGTTGCCAATGAAGGACGAATGGGACAAGACATGCTTGGAGGTGGAGGATGTATTAAATAGAAACATCTTATAATGCAGGAAATGTAAGTTCAATCCCTGTACAAGGCAGAGTATTTTAAATCATATCCAAATATAAATTTTATTGAGTAACATCCAAAATGAAACTGGTTTTAAGATATCAACTTTTGAATCAAAGAGGATTTAATAGTGATTGGTAAAAGATAAATGCTGAAAAGGTTTATTTAAATATTTTTCTTATTTTTACTAGAGTTACTGCTTATCAAGATCCAGAAGCCACTTAAGGTTAAGTGTTAATGAGTCTCAGGTGAGACAGTAACATAATGATTCGTGATGGTGGAAATTGGGCAGAAATTGATTATTTAAGAAGACGACTCACCATAAGAGAGCAACTCAACAAGAACTTGTTTATGTTCGACTTTAAAAAATTACCATGATGGAGTATATATTTTTTTTGTGTGTTTGTGTTTTTTTTTTTTTTTTTAAATATCATTGAAATTTAATTCATGTACCAAGACCAAACATATCTTTTCTAGAATAAAATTTCATGAAGTATCAAATGGTGATATTAATTTTGCATAAGGAGTTCTATAATAATACATATGCACTTAGCATTCATAAGCAATATAAATAAAGCATTTTTTTTTTATCTATGCAAATAAAAAATGATAGAATTTAAGAAGAAAAAAAGCAAAATAGAAATGGCAATAAGGAGTTAAGAGCTAGGAGACACAGGAGTTCTGCTGGTGTTGAAATATGCCCAACAATTTCAAGAAGAAATAGAAAAACTCTGATTATTAAAGTGACTTGTTTCTGGCTGAAATTAGCATTTTAGAATTGAGTCTCCTGGAATTGTTTTTAAAACAAAACCATGCACCTTGTTTCGGTTCAAAATTCTTTGTGTTTTAATTACAATGTAAAACAATTAAAGTAGCTTTTCTTGTTCATCGAGATTTGCTGTTAAACGTCTGTGTTCAGTCAGCTTTGTTTCCAATGCAATGAGAATCTAAGTTAAGTGATATTCATTTTATTCCAACTCTGACATTAGACATGTTACTATATTTGAAGATGAACTTCTTCCTTTCACTACCCTCCATTACAATAAAGTGAATTTCATTTCATTGTTTCATAGAAACACCTCCATATATATATATATATATATATATATATATATATATATATATACACATCTAGAGAGAGAGAGCTACTTACATTTATTCTTCATCTCTCAAGCATGTGACTAGGTCTGTGAGAGCAGCATTGAAAAGATATCTTCACTTATTAGCAGAACTAGTTTCAAATTTTTAATCTTTAAATATCTACAAATATCTTATCGTCCTTTTTCTTAGCAGGGGAGGTATACAGTTTTTTCAGATTAGATGAGAAATGGTTGCCTGAATCTACCACCTTTTGATCAAAGTTATGGATGTGGTTTGCTTCTCAGGGCCACTTGATGAAAGATGCAAAAAAAAAAAAAAAAATGCTACTTCAAGATCCAAAATTAGCCAACTGTGAATGTTTTATTGAAAAACAGCAGAAAGCAGAAATTCTTCCCCTTTTGTCAGAAAAATCGCCTGTGGAATATGAGAACTAAAGGACAAAATAAGGAAAGTGAGAGTTACGAGGCTGCCAAAAGTAAATCCAAAGTTCACTTTCTACTTTACACTTGTAATTATTCAATTCTCACTTAGATTTTTTTTTTTTTTTTACAGTGATCACCACTTAGATTCATCCTTATTTTGAGTTTGATGATTTTCATAGGTGACTTGTGTAGTCTAAGGATCCAATCTAGCTGCACCATATGTTTTTTAAACAATATTCAAACTACAATCTCACTTAAAATCTTTTCAAGGACTATTCAATATCTCACCTTGTAGCAATTCACAGGGAACCTCAAATCAAACCCTTTCCATAATATTGATTTATCTTCGACATTAAGCAAACATCTACACCTAACTTTAAAAAAATGTCACATTGTTGTTAAATAATAGGTAACTTTCTCACAAACGTTCATCAAATTGTTGTACTACAATTATAAATTTATTCCGACTTCTTTTATAAATGGCAGTTGTCTATGTGTCTGTATGTCCAACTAAAAGTAAAAAAAATTAAGTGTATTTTATGACTGGGCAACGCCAAGGGCTCCTGCTAGTATATATATATATGTATATGTATTAGTGGCCTGGCAAGGCCACAGGGAAGAAAACCAAACAAGAAAGTCTAAGCAAAATTCATCCCAAAACAGCAAAACTGAAGCTGGCCTGCCAGGGCACTATATATACAAATGTAAGCAAATTTTATTGGTTTGAAAATATAGGTTCTTTAACAATTCTCATAAAATTTTAACCATCAAAAAGCCTGCAAATGTTCATGTAGTTTCGTCCCATAGAACCAAAGATATGAGCATTTCAATTGATAATTATTAAATACCTACAGACACTAGTGCTTCATCTTTTCGGGGTGCAGGGTGTCACGATTAACACTGATCGATAGATTTGAAGCCGGCAACAGAAGCCATTTCTGGTTTCATTAGCAAGAACCTAATCCATTTGGCCACCGTTGACAGTGAGAAATACTGTTGACATTTAAACATTTATTTTTATAAATATTTTTCATATCTGTCAGATATCATGAGAGCTAAATTGACCAACTTTTTATTTACACTGAAAGTGCTCAATAATAAAAAACAAGTTTCTTAAAGGGGCTGACATAATTATTTACTATAATAATTGTTGAATACCTACAGACACTAGTGTTTAATCCTATATATATATAAAATTGCCAAAAAAGGTGGTATAAGATTGAAATCTTGGCAACTATGATCATAATTTAACAAATGAGGGTTCGTTGGAAAGGTAATGACCTGAATTGTGTAGTGGGCTATGTGATATTTGCCCTTTAGGTCACACATTATTGTTTCAAGAATTACGGGATCACTTTTCTATATTAACTTAGCATAAAATGAGCACCCATTTTATGGCCACCTTTTTATGTCTGATTTTTTTTTTTTTTTTTTTTTTTTTTTCTAGGGTTGATGTTTGTTGTGGCCTGATAAACCAACACAAAACCTGCCTTAAAAAACTTGTTTTCTATTGGGTTTTGGGTGTGCTGAAAACGAATATCGCATTTAAATTTTCCGTAAATAAGTATTTTTCCATGTATTAAACAAAAAATATGCATGCGCTTGCACATACAACAATGGCCACCATTTATAACATAAAGAATTACATGGTACCTGGAAAACCTATAAAAAAACAAGTTTTTTAAGGTGTGTTTTATGTTGGTCTACCAGGCCACAATTACCAAATAAACACCATCCCTAAAATACAAAAAGGTAGCTATAAAGTGGATATTCATTTTACGTTAAATATGTATAGAAAAGTGATCTCCTTCTTTTTACAACTATAATTTTTTCATGTCTTGGAAATTACTTATTTCCTAGGATTTTAAACGTTATTTTCATTTTCAGCATCCTCAAAAACTTTAATAGTGGTAATTTTAAAGGATTTCTTTTTGGGTGAAAAGATACTGCACCTTTACCAATATTTCAATCATAGTCATTTGTTTTCCTAGTTTTGCATATGAATTAATACTTGGTCTTTTGGTCAAGATCAAAGTGTAGCATCTGTTCTTCAGATGCTGCACTTCATTTTCTTGTTCTCTTTCGGTGGAGGAGAAATTCTTCACGACTGAGACAATTTTTATTTTTGTACCTTTTCTCCACGTTAAAAAACGACCCTGGTGTCTAACTCTGTCCCGTGGGGAGGCATAGTAAATAGGTACAAAATATCTAATATTTCCCCCAAACCTCTGGCCTTGATGGAGAGGAGACTAAAACTTGCTGCTATGGTTTCAAATGATCTGAAATAACAGCAAGGTGACACTTGATTCCAAATATTTCTCACATGTTATATCTCTCCTCTTTGGTTTTCATACATAAAGTAAATTTCACAGTGTATAAGGCTTATTTGACACTGAAGATATTCATAATCGTACCCTATTTCCAAAAGAGGGGAGATGTAAGATATGAGAAATATTTGCAAAGTTTTTCTATGCTGTTATTTCAGCTCATTTGAAATCATAGCACAAAGTTTTAGTCTCCCCTCCATCAATGCTAGAGGTTTTAGGGAAATATTTATTTATTATTAGTAAACAGTAATATATATATCCACTCACACACACACCTAAATAATTATCCACAAATTTACGGAACAAGTCAAATTCTCTTATAGATCTCAGAAATGTTCCTGCAAATTCATACGTTTACCATTATTTATGAATTTATCCAATTTATTGTTAAAATTGTCTCAAATAATGTTTATTTTTTAACCAGATTAGAAAATTATTTACAAAAATATATTAAACTATTAGAAAAACAACCGAATTGTGTTGTAGATTAAAAAAACAAAACAAAACAAACAATTTCGTTGTCAATAAATTTTCATTGAAGAGAAATATTAAATGTGTGGTTTATATTTAAAAATCTTATTGAATTAGTTTTTTTTATTACTTGTGTCTATCATAGAATCTTTCTATTTAAAGTTAATTTGTTCTATGAAATTGTTTGAATATGGATCTGTACAACGATTAGGTCAACATTTTTCACAAGAATGCATAAATTGTATTTATCCATCATGAAACGAAAAGGAAAACCATTTAGCATTTTAAATGAATATTTTTTTTTTCACGGTTCAACTGTTTTCACTTTGTTTCTCTTACTGTCTTCATTGGGCTAGAAAACATTTTTTGCAAAAGCAACACAAAAAGGAATTACAAAATGTGTCAGAGCTTCATCACAGCTGGAAACAAACGGATTGCTTCTTTGTTGTCCTTATGGCATCCATCTTTGTTTTGGTCTGTTTGAATATAGGAGTTGAATCCATAGATTCTACTGTCATTCAGACTTTCCTTTCTTATTCTCTAACCTGCTCTCCCTCACTCTTTCTTCTGATCTCTCTCCATAAGTCAAGTTTTGTTTTTTTAATGCCTGTTTATTTTCTTACCAGTTTTGTCTTCATGTATACATCCCACATTCTTAAGTACTGATTTATGCTTTTTTCTTCAATTTATACATACAAAACCAGCTGCCTTGTACAAACATTTATCTGACACTTTCAAAATCCTTTTGCTTATGTGGATTCTTTCAGTTAAATGAAAGAAACACTTCCTGGATTCTGAATAGCAACAGACTATATCTAGATTTCTCTTTCTGTCTGTCTGTTTCAGTTTTTTTTTTTTTTTCTGAAAAACTACTTGGCCTATCTGGCTGAAATTTTGTATGGATCTTTATAAGGTGCAGTGCTCTAAGTATTAGGGTATCCATTTGATGCACAGTAAGGGATTAACAAGGACTAGTCACCATAATAGCACATTTACTCTCCAAGGTTTCTTGAAAACTGCTGGGCGAATCTGGCTGAAATTGTGGAAGGATCTTTGCTATGATAAGATGTAGTGAATTAAGTATTATGGTATCCATTTGATGCACAGTTAGGGATTGATATGGATCAGTATTTAATGAAAAAAATGAGCACAAATTTAACCATATTCAGTCATCAATTTGGCATAACGCATTCATTCTAAGTCAATAGAATATAACTTTTGCACATTTTTAACAGACTAAAAACTCTAGTATATGTATATCTATCTTATATATACTAGCAGGCCCCGTCTTGGCATTGTTTGATCATAAAATATGCTTAAATATGATATTTTAACTTATGCAGATTTCGTAGTTATTATAACCATTTCCATATTGATTATTATATTGTACCCAATCCACAGTAGTGATTTCAAAAGTTAAAAAGATTTCATTTTTATAATCGCCATATTGTACCTTGCATGTTTTTCGAAAAACTGCTGCTTGAGGTTTCAAGTCTGATTTGAAATATTTTAAGTACTCAATATTTCTATGTTTGGTGGTACTTCGACTTACAATGTTTCCACCCTAAAGGCAAATATTTTGAATTAAAATTTATAACATTTTTTTTTTTTTGCTTTAATCAGGACGGGGTTTGCATGTGTGCATGTGTAGATCTCGGTTGTATCGAATCTTCATTGATGAGAGAGAGGGAGAGAGAGAGGCATTAAGAAAAAAATATTTCTGTTTCTATCCTTGGCATCTTTTATGTTCCTTTTGAAATAGAATGAAAGAAAATACACACTTACAAAGATGAAGGTGCCATATGGATGGGTGATGGATGGGTTTGTTATAAAAAGAAAAAGAGAAAATCAGATCTTTCAAAATAAAAAAAAATAAATAAAAAAATGAATTTAAGGGCTGGAGCAGAGTGTCTCGGAATTTGTTGAAAGAAAAATAAAAACTACTTAAGAAACTAAAAAATTAAAAAAAAATTCTACCTACTTATTACGATCAAGTCATTTTCTACATTAATAAATAAAATAAAGAAAAATTTTACAATTTTTTTTTATTTTCATGAATGATTCATTAAATATTAGTCTGAAAAACTAGAGCACAAGTTACCTTTTAATGTTCATGTTTTTTATATATATATTATTTGCAATATTATTTGCAATATTCTTTGCTAATTTTTCCTTTGTATTTATTTCCTACCAGTTAAAAGTTTTGTTTGCTGTAACTGTTTTTTTTTTGCCTGTTTATCAATGCGTCATGTCTTCCAAATACTTTGTGATCTGTATATTTATGTATGCATTATCTAATTTTCTAGTTTTTTCTCCCCGTTTTCAAAGCAAACTTTTCAGTTAACTATCAATTACTCACAGTCAAACATATTCTAATCAAATGTACAAAATATAGAAATACCTGCAGTAAACACTATCCCACACCAAACTTCATTATGGAGTTCAAAAAATATGCCTATCTCTCAAATAATGACTACCTGAAAAAAATAAATCACTTTCAGCTCCTATAGGAGAAACTGAAGATAAAATTGATTAAGTTTTCAGAAATGACTGTTAATAAATGTATTGTGGGGTACAAAATGATTTCTAGGGTTGATGTGCCATGAAACACAATCACAATTATTCTGCCTTCCAACTGCGGATGAAAAGGATAGGCAGGCAGAATTAGAAATGATATACAGTCAAATGTAGAATACACTAGATCACCCATGAGCCGTTATTAAATATTTATGAAAACCTTTGAGAATTTCCAAATATTTATAAAAAAAAAAACTTGTGTGTGATCTCTCATTCTGATTTTCTTTCTTTATTAATTATTTACATCTTTCTATTCCTCTTACCACTTTTTCTTTAATCAGTTTTTCCTTTAAAATTTACTTTATTCATCTTTCCTCTCATTAGTGAAAATATTCATGAACAGATGAAAATTGTACACGATGACAAGCAAGATATCGGCATCATCAATTTTATTAATATATATATATTTATATGGAAAGATAGAAATATAGATAGATAAATTGATAGTACAATCTTCACAGAACCCTCCAAACCATCTTTATACCGTAAACATTTTTTCTTTCATTTTATTTTGTTAATTTTTCCTTTTTTAAAAGATTGTTTATCTTTTTATTTATTTTTTTTTTTGCAAGTTTTGCTTTGTTCGTTTCATTTGGTATATTTTTATTTTGTACAGAAAAAGCTTTTCTGAATGAGAGAGAAGTCGACATTTTCCCATTAAAAACAACTTTGAACCTATGTTCCAAAATAAATTCGATTTGTGGCTAATATAGATCTTTTCCCTCTTTTTATTTTTTTAATGTGATTCTACATTTTAACTGATTTACTCACTTTTTTATGTCAACTTATCTGATGCTTTCTCAAAATAAAAAATATAATTTTATTTATGGTCTTTTTCTATTTTTTTTTTCTTGGATTTTAAATAACTATTCTTTTTATTCAAATATTTTTGATCTGATTTTTTTATTATTTTGATAAGAAATTTTATTTCAAGGGAAGAAAAATGTTATTTTGAGAAGAGTGAAGTTTCATAAGAATTCACATTGAATGTTATCTTCAATCTTGGTTTGCAGGCACTAGACATAGAAAGTAAACGTGGGAGATGTAGAAAGAAAAATAACTAAACTTATAAATGTATCAAAGAATCGCAAGTATAAGGATAGGTTGAAACCTTTATGTTTAATGACTTTATGAAAGATACAAATAACAGGTAAAATAATTATTGAGGCCTCTAAATATGAGCCACACTTTTTAAATCTTTCGTAACATTTAATTTATTGGCAAGAAAATTTTCAGAAATGAAATCTAACACAATTGGAATGCAAAATTTAATGGTTTAAAAACCAAATAAGTATAGAAATAGAATTTCTTTTAATAAAAAAAAATTGTATTCCAATATCAATAGTGCTTACTATAAACAGTGGATTTTCTATTATTCAACACAATTGAATGTTTTTTTTGAAATAGAATAATATACCTTTTGAACAAATTTCTCAAGAAAGTTAAAAATAGTTCTAATATTTGTTTAAGAATAAACTAAATGAATTGAAAAATAATGTTAAAAAATGAATTTATAGGGACATTTCTCAAATTTACCTGATCAGGTATTTAGAAGAATTTAATTTGTGTATTTATATTATTATATGAATATATTCTTTAATTTCTGTTTTAAGCTGGGGGTGAGGTTTTTAATTAAAACAAGAAATTCACAAAAAACATAGTAAATAAGTATATATTACCTTTACCCATGTCGACATTTTTACATTTAAAGGAAACAAATGTAAGATGACTGATTTTAATGAAATGATATAACGTACCTTATACAACAGCATTGTTATAGATTTGAAACCTGGGACTGATAAGATGCATTTTGTGTTTTCTACTTATGAAATATAGGTTACCTTTTCTGGTGCAATTACAAATAAAAATCAGAACTAAATCAAATAGTGATTTAGATCTACCAAATGAGTAATATGTTCTCCCTGCCTGCTGTAGTCACTTGGAAGGGAGGAGTGTTTTTTGATTGTTTCACTGTTCATAATTTTCCTGTCATTCCAAGATGTCAATCCACCTTTCTAGAGTGCCACTTCAGTTTTCAAAAGAGTCATCTTACTTTCTAGAAAGTTTTAATATTTAATTTGTAACAATGTGAGAGCACATGCGATATTCAGACGTCATCAAACGCCAACCAGTAAATATTTTAAATTAAGAATTTAAACCATTTGAGATTATTTTTTGCATGATAGGTTGGTATGAATTTTCTCAGCTAAGCCGTGCCTATTTTTATTTTTCAATAAAACTTATTGATTTTTAGGTAAGCTCAATTGAACTCGTGTAGATTGACTGTTGGAGTTGCAACTGATGCTAACTTGTTTTGTTTAATATTTTCATATTTATCTTTGTTAATATCTATTTTTGATGTTGTTTTTAATTAGAAAGATATTGTTTATTTAATTTCTTCTAAATATTGTTGTTTTCTGTCTTCCTCAGGTGGAGATGATGTTCAGCAACTCTGTGAGGCTGGAGAAGAAGAGTTCTTAGAAATTATGGCATTAGTCGGCATGGCCAGCAAACCTCTTCATGTTAGGCGACTACAAAAAGCACTCCAAGAGTGGGTAGCTAACCCAGGTATGTTATCCATGCTTTGTTCATTTGCACCATTCATACCTTCTTCAAACTTTACAATATTTTAGTGTTTTAAGATTACTTAGCACATAATCTAAATTTCGGGAGGGAGATAGCAACATGAAGATTGTGAAATTTAAATGATATTAGATTTAGATTGTGTGCACTTTAATACTGTTCACTCATTTGTTCTATTTGTGCTGGCATTTACCTCAGCATGTCTTGAACCACTGAAAAAAATTCTTTGTTTAAAGAAAGGGACTCAAATCCTATCCTGAATTTCTATTTGATCCATAGGTAGGGGCCTAACAATTAGTATCATTCTGGGTCAGAGTTAACTAAAAGGTGACTCCACACTTCTCCAAAACTCCCAAACAATTAAGTTATAATTAGATGCCTTCAAAAATTGCTACAAACCTGTTTTTATGGCGTGTGTAGTGTCTCTTGGCAGAAGAAAATAAAAGAAAAGTAATGGCTGCTGCTATTTATATGCTTTTGATCTTGTCACCGCATATGCAAATGAAATGCTTCTGGTTTTAAATAAAAAGCCTGAATTTTGAGGGACGGGTTGTTTGGATTTGGATATTGGAATAGCAAGTTTTGATAGGAGTGTGTAAAGTTTTGGAGTTAAAATTTTTGACTGCAGAGTAGAGTTTTGGAGTCGTGAGTTTTGACAGCAGTGTGTCGATATTAACTCCAAAAATTGTTACTTGGAAAGTGTAGAATAGTTTTGACTATTTAGCCACGGTCTCCCTGCTGCATGCAGTTTTGTGTCATATCCTAGATGATTTGGAGAGATGTTGAGTTGTTGGGTTAGGGTTGTATAATAATAGAGTAGGCAGCAGGAGAGAAAAAAATTTTTTAGAAAAAATGAATTTCAAGGTTAGGATTAGGCTTCAGTAAAATCAAACATTTCGCCCAACAGTGTTTAAGGCAGTTAAGTTTTGTACTCAGGACTAACTCACACATTCAACCAGCTGTAGGTAAAACTGGAACTTATGTTTAATGTATCGTTTATAATATGTTTTAGTATTAATCTAAAAATAAGTTGATATTAAAAGCGGATAAACGAAGTCTAATTACAATATAACTATATGACCTCATTATAACATGTATATTAACCATTATGCTTTTTGTATGCAAAAAGTTTTAAAATTATATGCTCTTTTTAAAAAAATATTTTAAGTATGGACAATTCTAGTACAAATTTTAGGAGCCTTTATTTTTAGATGTATAATCTAACTAATCATTATATATTACTATTTATTACCAAATATTATTATATATGTTAGTGTTGGAATGATTAATCGGAAAAATCGTAACTTTTGGGGTATCAGAAAAATTTGTGTCTATTTTCCAATGACAAAAACAATTCCTTTATCTTTTTTTATTTGGTTTTGTTTTAAACAAAATAAAATAAAAATAAAAAAAAAAGATAAAGGAATTGTTTTTCCACTATCAGTATTTACTGATTTTAAACTACTAGTTAAACTAAAATCTATAGATTACCCCCCCCCCCCTACACACACACACACACAAGTTTGTTTTTTACATTTGAATAAATATATGCACATTTTATGTGTTTTTACGATATTTGAGAAAAAAATAACTTCATAGTTAAATATTTAGAGATGGATAAAGAATCAGAATTGGGAATTTAGTACGGAATTAATTGTATTGGAATCTGAGAAAAATACTGGAATCGTCCCATCACTTATATATATATATATATATATATATATATATATATATATATATAATACGAATATAATCAATCCTCATCTCAAAAATTTGGAAATGTAATTTGATTTTAGTAATGACCACACAACACTAAGAATTAAAATTAATTTTCAAAATTCTATTTAAATAAAAAGTAATAATTTGATTAAAAAAGAAAAATATAGCAGGGTTTGAAAGATAAACAAACAAGAAATAACTAAAATAAGACTCCTGGGTAACACCCAAGTAAATGCAGAACTTCTTTCTGTTGTTGAAGGAATCCCTTCCTAGTTGATCTACCTTATTTCATAGGGTTCAAAAAAGTCTCAAATCTAATAGGTCCCATACTGTCTGCCAAGCTCCAACCTCTGTTCCATCACCACAACATCGCATCCTTGTGCCTGTTTTACAAGGATTTTAATGGAATGTACTATGATGAACTCATAGCATGTGTGTTCCCTTGAGCCATACCCATAACTAACCTGACAAGCAGCAAAATCTCACCCCTTCACTGTTGAAGTCCTTAGATGACGGAAAATCGTCTACTTTAGTAGTTTCTTCCCTCAGACCATTAGCCTTTGAAATTCTCTCCTTGTTTCCTGCTTCCCTGACTATACTAACCTGCAAAAGTTTAAATGTAATGTGAACAGACATACTGTTGTTCAACTCTCCGCAATCTCTTGTTAGACACACTCACAAATAGTAATCCCTTATATTCCAAGTGGCAATATGCCTTGTTTGGAGTAAAAATAAATCAATATCATCTTCTTTATGGTATTTTAAGTACAGCCTCATCAATTGTTGACACATTTTTCCACTCTACGATGACTTTCCCCTTACTTGTTTTGTCTTCAGTACTGATTTCCTTACTTCCATAAGCATCTATGAGTTAGTTTTCTGTGAATATCAAACACACTGTCCATCCATCCCTCATAGAAGTCAATAGTGGTACCGTATTTAGATTTTTTTTTTTATACGGCATAATCACGTTGACACACCGGTTCCCGCTGGATCACCGAAGTTAAGTAACGTTTTTCTTAGTGTTGTGTGGTCATTACTAAAAGCAACGTTGAACCTGGTCAATACTAAGTAGGTGACCATTTGGGACTTCCAGGTGCAGTATGTGCTCTCCGCTTATCTCGGCATTGTTTCCAGTCGTCCTGGACTTGTCCTTGCCACTGGATCCAAACAGTGCCGATTCAGGAGAGGTGTGGTTAGGAATTGTGCAACCCTAGCGTCACAATTATATGCACAGCTGCCCCTACAAGGGGTATCCTTTGTCTTTTGAGACTGAACAGGGGTGTCATTTAGATTTTTTATTGGATCTGAATGAGGAAAAGTTAGTCTACAAATGAACCTGATTCAAATGACCTTTATCAATTTATAAAAACATATCCATTTTTTGTCTTACTTTTAGTACAGCCTGCATAATATAATGCTTGTATAAAGTATATGTATGATTCACAGCTATTTAAATATATCATATATTATTTGATATCTTACGTATTTATGTTCAAATATGTATGTGCTCATATAGCCGCCAGAAAACATCATGAATATTGGAGATATTTACTGCAAAGAAATTGGATGAAATTGTTTCAATTACCTACAATTCACCTTGTCAGCATTAATAGCAATTTTTTTTTGTTTTGTCTTTTTTGGTTTCCGTCAGTTCTGCTGAAATGAAGAAAATCACAAGTTTTAAAAAAAATTTTCTGGCAATCATTATCATTGCTGCTACAAATGCATATTATCTTCTTTTCAACTACTACAGTTCACCTCTAAAATGGGTGTGAGGACTTACTTTGATACATAATTAAAGTAGACATTTATTTCAGTTTGATGAAGAGACATTCAAACTGATCCATTATGATTTGCATCTGGCCTCCATTTTTTCATTTCTTGCCAACAACAATAGCATATCCCTTAGTCTTTTTTTTTAAGCTGAAATTGCTTTGAGTTTCAACATTTTCTTATCTAACCACATTTTAAGAAAAGGTCATTAAAATTTGCTGATAAAGATGGCGTTCAAATAACAGTTGAACTTTTCCTTCTATTCAGTCACTCTTCTTAATCTGATACCTAATAGTTTTATTCAAAGTTAAATTTAGTTTAGCCAGAAACAAAGATATTTTATACATTTAAAAAAAATCTTTTTGTCATTTTCTGTTTTTTTTTCTATTTTGTTCCCCACACCACCACTATTAAAATGGGAACTTTGCCAGTTTCTTACTGTTATTAAGACTCCAAAGAACTTTAATGATTATTTTCGTTACACATCTTTGGTTTTCTTGTGTATTACTACGTTATATATTTATTTACTTCCAATAAGCAAAGTCGCTTTCCTGTTTAGTTATATTGAACTATTGGTCCCCCGACAAGGGAGGTATTAGACCTAGTAATTCACTCTCATTTGTCTGTTCGTTTGTTTACACTTTTCTCAATAACCACGCCTTGGATTTTTTTTTTAATTGTGCACAAACATTAGTCATGGTGAAAGTTAATTTTTGCCAGAACAGATTTTCCAGGATAACTCTGGTTATCCCCCCCCCCTGTTGGGGATTATAGGGGTAAAATTGCCTCCAAGTCGCTCATCATTTCATTTTCTCAATAACCATGCCTTGGAATTTTTTAAAAATTTTGCACAAACATTAGTTGTGGTAAATTTTTTACTCATTGAGGAGGACTCCACATGCTCAGCTTGTTATGAATTAAATGCAAAGCAACAAAACATTGAATAATTGGGAATTAATTTAATTATATCTGTTTTTGTGTGCATGTGCGTGGTATTAAACTTTTACTCCAAGAGAAGCAAAAAAAAAACAAAAAAACAAAAGAACATATCATTGGTACCTATCCTCTTTAAACCACCTGAAGACAAGACATTATTAAGCAAAGTCTGAATTGAACATACATATCTAACACACATATACCTATTCACAATCATATTCTAATTGATTACAAAACACATGGCATACTCACAAGAAATGCTGTTTCGCACTAGACCTCATCATGCCTGTCTAAAAAGGTGTCTATCTCTCAATTTGATAGACTATATGGAAATAATAAATCACTTCCAGCTTTTATAGAACAAAGCTACAGTTAAATAACTTTAAAGAACTGTTCAAATGATCTTTTATAAATACTTTGTATGACACAAAATGACCCACATGGTTGATGTGCCATAAATTGATTCCTAACCCTTATTAATTCTGATGTATTCTTGTCAATTCACATTAAAATGAAGTTTCAGCAACATTTCCATGTACATTGTTGCATTGCAATCACTTTTGCTAATTACATTTTTTTTTTTTTTTGGCAATTTATGTTTCATCTGCTTTGTGTCACTTTATATGAAATAAAATCAAGTACATTTGAAAAGGTCTATGCAGTGATACATATTTTAAACAAAATAAAAGCAATCATTAAAACTAATCTTAAATTTTGATGAGTGTTATGTGTGTTTACATACATTTGCAATAATATGAAAAGCTTTCTTACTTTGGTGAAGCTAAAATCAAATAATTTTTTTTGTGTGTCATTATTTTTTCCACATGTGCAATTTTTAGTATCAACTATATCATATGTCAGCTTATTTAAAGATATCCTCATTTTATCTACAATAAAAAAAATGAAATAAAAACTTTATATATCTGCAATAAAAAAAAATGAAATAAAAAATTATATATATATCTGCAATAAAACATTTAAATCAAAATTATTTATCTACAATAAAAACAAATGAAATAAAAAATTATATATCTACAATAAAACAATGAATTAAAATTTATATATCTACAATGAAATAAAATTTATATATCTACAATGAAATAAAATTTATATATCTACAATGAAATAAAAGTTTTGATAGGAGTGTGTAAAGTTTTTGGAGTTACAATTTTTGACAGCAGAGTATAGAGTTTTGGAGTAGTGAGTATATATCTACAATGAAATAAAATTTATATATCTACAATGAATTAAAATCTATATATCTACAATGAATTAAAATCTATATATCTACAATGAATTAAAATTTATATATCTACAATGAATTAAAATCTATATATCTACAATGAATTAAAATTTATATATCTACAATGAATTAAAATTTATATATCTACAATGAAATAAAATTTATATATCTACAATGAAATAAAATTTATATATCTACAATGAATTAAAATTTATATATCTACAATGAATTAAAATTTATATATCTACAATGAATTAAAATTTATATATCTACAATGAATTAAAATTTATATATCTACAATGAATTAAAATTTATATATCTACAATGAATTAAAATTTATATCTCTACAATGAAATAAAATTTATATCTCTACAATGAAATAAAATTTATATATCTACAATGAATTAAAATTTATATATCTACAATGAATTAAAATGTATATATCTACAATGAAATAAAATGTATATCTCTACAATGAAATAAAATGTATATCTCTACAACCAAATAAAATTTATATCTCTACAATGAAATAAAATTTATATCTCTACAATGAAATAAAATTTATATCTCTACAATGAAATAAAATGTATATATCTACAATGAAATAAAATGTATATATCTACAATGAAATAAAATGTATATCTCTACAATGAAATAAAATTTATATCTCTACAATGAAATAACATTTATATCTCTACAATGAAATAAAATTTATATCTCTACAATGAAATAAAATTTATATCTCTACAATGAAATAAAATTTATATCTCTACAATGAAATAAAATTTATATCTCTACAATGAAATAAAATTTATATCTCTACAATGAAATAAAATTTATATCTCTACAATGAAATAAAATTTATATCTCTACAACCAAATAAAATTTATATCTCTACAATCAAATGCAGTGAAATAAAATTTATATATCTACAATAAAACCATGAAATAAAAATTTATATATCTGCAATGAAAAATGAAATAAAAACTCCTGTATCTACAATGAAAAAAAAAATTAAATAAAAAGTTTATTCCAACTTTTCAATGTAACAAATTTTAAAGCAACTTAAATATTTATAAGTTGTTCAACAACTTCTAAGTGATTTTTGCTTTTCTTTTTTTTTCCTGAAAGTATTTCTGCCTAACTTTTTCTCTTTTTGTTTCTTTCTTATTGTGGTCAGCTGCATTCCAAGGTCCAGTTGTGGGCTCGTCCAGTCCAGCTCCCGGCAGTATAAGTGCATCCGTACGCGCTGACCAAAGTGCTGTCAACGCATACCCCAACCTGCATTCTACCCCTCCCATAGTGAACGCTCCCACATGGAACCCGGCCACACATCCACCCCCACGAAATATCAGTCCCGCAAATACAGGCAGTTCATCCGGGGCGTCACCCCAGGCTGACATCAAAGTTGAGGTAGGATTAAATTTTAAGAATAAAATTTTTGTTATTTTGTAAAAAAGGAAAGAGGGAAAGAAAAAAAGAGAAAAAAAAAATGTGTGAAAATATATTAATTCATTAAAAAATAAAAATGGTATTTGTTTACATTGATCTTTTAAACCAATGATTTTCCGATGAAAGCATTATTACATACGTGCCATTACAAAATCAATACAAATTCCAAAAATTATGAAAAATAATCTAATATGTGCTAGACATAATTTGGTATTCATACACTTATTGATCCTTGCTGAAATAATGTTATTATTTAAAAAGCCATTCTTAACATGGGGATGGGAGAGTGTTGTGTACCTATTCTGTACTTTCACCTCACAATTTAATAAAAACAGATCTTATAAAACTTTAAACTTGAAAATACTATTTTAAAAAAATAGCACGGATCAATAAGTGCACTAGCACCCATAATTTTAACAAAAAATTATTCACAATCAAATTCTGAAATGTGTTGGTTTAAAATGTGCAAACCTTTAGTTTAAGTTAAGGTTATCTCCCTTGTTTGTCATACTGAGTTGGTTACATAACTTCCTGCATTAAACATACGGAAAAACTCAATAATTCAATAAATTCTATTTTTACTTGCAATGATTTTTCTACTGGATCATTTCCTAACTTTTGAAAGTTATACTAATTTTGACATGACACATAAGTATGTAATGTTTCCACATGAAATGTGTTTATTTAAAAGATCACTGATGTAAACTAGACCCCCCCCCCCAATTTTTTTTTTTTTCTATCTAAACACCCTTATGCATGCATTTATGAACCAAACTACTTTTGTTAGTTTTTGTTTTTATGAATGTATGTAGTTATAGTGAATCTGGATTCAGCATTCTTCTGCCTTCAGCACAAAACATTTTACTTGATTTATTGGAAGTGAGGTCCAAAGATACACTCAACATATCGCTTGAGCGAGAGGAAGTGTAAATACAGTGACAATTATTAGAATAAATTTCTTTATTGTTTTCCTTGAAATAAATGAAAGCTTCTGCACTCATACTCCAAGCCCTGAGCCTCATATTACCATTTCTATTTTTATTTATTAATTTCTGTAATTTATAAGTTACTAGCAGGGTTACCTGGCATTGCCCGGTTTATATATATATATAAAAAAAAAAAAAAAACAGAATAAAATGAAATTACATTTGAACACACCTGCTATTCTTAAGATAATGAGCACATTTTGGTGACTATATGCCACTTTCTATCTTAAGCAAACCAAAATTTTTTTTTTTTTGGATAAAATAGTAAAGACAAAACGTTGATGTTGGTTTTCCCAGGTAATGTGGCCTTTAAATCTACTTGCTCTATCTAGGATCTTGAGCACTCTTTTTATACTATATATGACTTACCAGATATGATGTTGTATTTTCTTGTATGAAATAGTATAACAAAACTCAGTGACACATTTTTTTTCCGGGCGATGCAGCTCTTAAACATATCAGCTCTGTTCAACATTTATATATATCAGTTGAGGACAGTGCCCAGTCTGGGACATCTGTCAACTCGGAGTTTCCCCGAGAGAGATGTGAGTCGAAGCTAGGTGAGAGTAGATGAGGCGGAGAAGAAAATCGCTCGGGACTGTCACAACCCAACTGCTATCAACGGTCAACATTAGGGTTTCTATTTCTACGTTGCGTGACAGTATCACGCACACACCCAGTGCTTAACTGATTTGCATCAAGTATTCGTCTTGTGTTGTTTTATTGTAGCATGATCACAAAGGTGATCAGTTTATTGTTACTACTCTTATTAAAGTGTTAGCTTAGTAATTTATTATTACTTCACGAAGTATGCTTAGTTTATGTATGTCTTTTATAACATTTGTGTAAAGTTGTGAATTTTCTGAGATTATTTCAAAATTTGCTTGATAATAATTAAAAAACAAAAAATTTAAATGTAACTTAATTGGCACGTGGCACCCAAAGTATCAATTTAATGCATTCATGTTGATGGTCGCTATACACGGAGCAGAGTAAACTTGAACTGCTATGAACTTTTCATAGTTTTTATGTTATTATAATCATATTAAAACAATCTATTCATAAACTAGAAAATTACATGACTAGATTGTTTTGTTTCTCTTTTTTTCTTTTTTTTTTTTACTATATTTCTGTATAGCAAGAGAGAGGTGGAAATAATGAACTTCTCTTTATAATAAAGTAAAGATGATTTTTCCTGTCTACATTTAAATATCTAAACCATATGTACCAAAAAATCATTTTGACAAAAGCTTGCACCTGGCCAAATGCAAGAAGCAACAAAATAATTATCAAATGTACCAAAAGGTTGTTTGAATAAAGCGTATGACCCTGACATCTTATTTAATACCTAATTCATATATACTGAGAAATCATTTTGACAAAAGCGTGCTCCTGGTGATAAAAGAAAAAAGAAAAACATAAAATAATTATTTCATGTATCAAAAGGTTACTTGAATAAAAATTATGAACCTGATACAGATACCTGCATTGGAAGAAACAACAAACTTGATCAACTGTCAAAAAGAAAAGATAAAAGTATGATGTTTGAAAAGTCATATTCGGCAAAAGGTTACACAAGTGTAATCGAAGCCAGGTCAATCCAATGAAACAACAATAGCTGAATAAAACGTCTTTAGGTTGTGGCTATAGTGCAATGCCGTCCCAAAGAGGGCATTTCCAGTGGTCACAAATGGTTATATAAAAATAACCGAAAAATATATTGGTTGATGATTTGGACCCAAGAAGAATCGACCTGTTGAATTCTCGTGCGTGTATCTCCCTCCTAACAACTATCCATCCATCACTGTCATTGACAATAAATATATATTGTTTTCTTTTCATATATTACTGTGTTGTCATTCTTTTAAATGCAGCATAAATAAACATCATTTAGAAATAATAGAATAATAACCCAGACCTTTGCCTGCTAAGCTGTTCCGCAATTCAATAAACCTCAACCCTCATGTGTTTCCAGGAATTATTCATTTGTTTCTATCAATATTTCTGATATTTTTTGTGACTTACCTGGTTCTCTCCCACACCAAAACTTCCCAAGAAAAGTTGTTTGCGATTTTTTACTTGCATCTTATTCTCTACTCCCACCCCTGCTCAAAGCACCAAATTTTATAATTCAGAAATTTGTTTTAAAATTATTTTGAAAGACAAAATTAAAAAAATATCTGGGTTACATGTCTCCATTTACCATTAACTGGTTCTGGCTCATATCAAAGATATGACTTGTAAGATGAATGGTAAGATATTGACAATCTACCTAATACACATCAGGTCATTACTGCATGAACAGTGAAATTAGTTACCAACCGCATAAACAAACATCAATTATCTGGAATGGTATCATACGATTAAACAATGAGCATATTCATGCTTCATATTGTCGTTAATACTAAAGACAACCTTCAAGCTGACCTTGTATTCCTTGACACACCGAAGGTACTATTCGTCACATTGGTAGAACAGCTCACTTGTCAGTTAAATTGCAATTATTTTTAACAACAAATCCGATTTGCCAAGAAAGAATCCTCTTTTATTTGGCAAATCGGATTTGTTGTTAAAAATAATTGCAATTTAACTGACAAGTGAGCTGTTCTACCAATGTGACGAATAGTACTTTCGGTGCGTCAAGGAATACAAGGTCAGCTTGAAGGTTGTCTTTAGTATTAACGACAATATGAAGCATGAATATGCTCATTGTTTAATCGTATGATACCATTAGATTAATCTAAAGTTTTACAAAATAGTTCTTTGATTTTATGGAGTGAATGTACAATGGTACATGAAAAAGCATTTGAAGCTCTAGATAAAACATTGCATGATCTCAAGACATAATGTGATTAGTGGTATCATGTTTTCTATTGCTAGTCTCATTAATGAGATCAATGCTCATATTAAATTTTCATATTTGTGGAAGTACTTCAAGACTGTAACCTCAACTCCAAACGTGCATGTGTATCTCAATAGTGACCCCATGACTTGTGGGTTTGCCACAAGTCATTGGGTCACTATAAAAATAGTTGATGGCAAGATTGTTACTACTCTAGGTATTACTTCAATCATTTCATTTTTCAGTATCTGTACAAGATGCGATTCTTTACTTGTATAAGAGCCAAGTATATCGAAGAATGCAGTGCTATTGCCACATTTGGGCAGGAGCTGCTAGAAGAGCTGATCCTGCCTTGACAGAGTTCAAAATAGACTTTGTAGCCTAGTGGGGGATGCCTTTTTCTCTTTCCAGCAACCTCTTTCCCACAAGACAGATGTTGTGAGCCTGTCCCTGCTTTATTATTATTTTCATGGCAAGTGCTCATCTGAGCTCCAATCTATGGTTCCCCCTGGCCTGAATTTTACGAAAAACACTCTTCTAGCTGAAACCACTATCAATAATTTCCCCCACTCTTTATCTGTGCCTAAACCTAAACGTAGATTCCATGAACAAAGCTTCTTTCTTAGAAGTTCACGCCTGTGGAACTCTCTTCCGTTTCCCTGCTTTCCAACTAACTACAATATGGTCGTCCAACATGAACAAGTTCTTGATGAACCATCTCCTTAAGTAATCCAATATACCAATTTTCCACTACTAACGATTACTACATTTTCCCATTGACTACTGTACACTCATTAACTCTTATCCTCGAGTGGCCTCTGGGCCTTAAGGGGGACTCCTTTGCAAAAAAAAAATTACTGTATCCATGTATTACTATCTCAAAAATAACGTAGTACATATCAATAAAAAAAACTCTTTAATGAAAGTAAAGCTGATAGCTTGATATTTAATTATGTTACTCTGGAATATTCATGCTTTAAAGTTATAGTTTTTTTTTTTTTTTTTTTTTTTCTTTTTTGGATACTATCTTATGTTAACATTCTTGGATCTGTGTTCGTGTAAGACAATGTTATCATATCACAAATAATTAAAGATTAGGCATGAAGTTTCTGGAGTTAGTCGTCTTTCCTGGGAAATGCCAGGGCACAGATAAGCTAGTTTAACAGATTTTGGAAGTTTATTTCTCTAATTGTACATTTTTAAAATAGAATAAAACTTAGCTTAAAAGTTTAAGAAATGAGCAAACTGTATTACTCCTTGCAAAGTGTCTTTGTTGATAGGTTTTTGATTTTTATAACACTTTTTATTTAAAAATTAAAAAAAAAAAATGTAGTCAGTTAGTTTTGACAACATTCAGATCAACATTATTTCTTGTTTGGCTTTAACTTAAGGTTCACCATTTCAGAAGAAAGGTTGCTTAAGACATATTACTTTAGAAATTTCTATATTAAAATCATTCTTTATTTCAATGTAAATATTTGTATATAGTATACTTATGATTGATGACTGTTTACCATTCATTATTTGTAATTGTTTTTTGAAATCATTTTAAAATAATACATTTGTCTCGTTTCTTTTCTGTATTTCACGCATGTTTATAAATTATTAAACCTATTATAATAGAATTTTGTCTGAGCTGCCAAACATAGTTTAATTATTTACTGTGCAGGAAAAATCCAGTTTACATTGAAATTTAGTTTAATTGTATATAATAACTTAATTGTTGCCAAGTAAATAATCAATATAATGAATACTTTTTTATTGCTATCAATGGAATATTTATTAAAATCAAAAATGCATTAGAATAAAATAAAACTAAATTTCTAAAAATATTATTTCAAGTTTTATTATATTCATTCTCTTCTCCCCTGAGCTCATCCACAAGACTGACATTACGTAGGTAGTTTTCACTTTCCTGTATTTGTTATGTAATCAGTATCTACTCATTCTTTCTGTCTGTTTGCTGGTTTGGTACTATTGACTTTTAGCTTATTTATAAATTTAAGAGTTTAGAAAAAAACCTTTAATAAGATAAAATGTGAAGCAAAAATGGAAGTAAAAATACTCTTCAAGCAACACCAGGTAGATACGGATAGTAGTATTAATATATAAAAGTATTAATTTGATATTGACTATATAAGTAAGCAGTTATTGTTTGACATCATCATCAGCGGCCTTGTTGTTTTAACAGTGTCAGCAACCACAGCTCTCCAAATTGTAGAACCATGGTGATCTCAGGAAGAAAATTAAAGATGGTAATTTCCCATTGATTCAGGGGTGCATCTCTCCCAGTGAGTTAAACACACCCCCAGATACTAGCCTGGAAATTTCTATGACCTGGTGCCGTACATACAGCGCCTAGCCTTACCAAATAGTCACCCATCTGGTACTAACCAGGCTCAACATTGCTTAACTTCGATGATCTGGCGAGAACTAGTGTGTCAACATAATTGTACTGTATAACAGTTTTAACAAAAACCTTAATTATCCTATAGTGGAACGATATTTGCTACCAGAATACTAGCATAAAGTGAGCAATCAACAGAAGATATTGTTTGGAAGAAATAACTTATTTTGTAGGCTTGTGTATAATTGTTTATCGGCTGCTTTCACTTGTAGGGTATTTAATTTTGACCTCCAGATAATGCTGGGCTCTGAAATGGTGTATATTCTCTCTTTAGAATGTGCACCATTTCGGGGCTTTCATCTCAACAGCTTTTCCTCATATCATCCTTTCCCTCACTAATTTGTGGGCCCCATTATCTGAATCGCATTTAAATCAAATGAACTTTTCAATATAGTGGACACTGGAGCAGAAACCAATGATTTGTCATGCTTAGATTAAAAGCATTCGGAATATTTTGCTCATGCCCTCTAATATTATACACACTCTCACACACACTATCGATTTGTTTTTCATGTTAGCTTGTCTTATAACCTTGGTTAATCTTCTCCATTCAAATAATTTTTACAGATGAGATTTCCTCCATCAAATATTTTAAGGAAAATAATTTTTTTCCTATTAAAACTGTAAATGTTTATTTGTCTTGGAAAAGATTTGAATTTTGGAAATTAAAAAGAAATCTCGTACCAAATATTTGGTTTTGTAACTTTTTGAAACAAAATAAAAGATAAAAAATAAAATCGTTTTTCTATTTTCTGGTGTTGTTGTCAGTTATGTTGTTCATCAAATTTTCAAAATTTATTTTCTGAAAGCAAATTTTATTCATTATTTAAAAACAATAAAATAATTATAAATTTAGAGTATTTTATGGTATGCCAGGTAAATACATGGATTAAAAGATTCTCTTTTCTTCAAAAAAATTCTTACTGAAACTTTGTTCAACTAATGGGATTTCTGGATAAAATATGTTGCGATTAAAAAAAAAATATATATATATATATATGTTTGCATATTTTAATAAAAATTATAACAACACTTCAATTATGGATGTAATTTATTTTTAAATCGTTTTGTTTGATGATTCATTGTTTGATTTATTTGGGTAGAATTTAAAAATTAGATATGCTGTTTGGTGTGTAATTTGATCATTATTAATGACTTTAAAATATTGTTTTTAAATCATTTTTTTCTTTTTAATTTAAATATAACTTGGTGCGCTGTTCTTATCTACTCGTCATTTAAATTGCTTACATGTTTGTGGTAGAATGAATTGTGATTTTGTTAGCATTACTTGCACATGAGGCATTATAGTTTATCATCAGGATTGTTCATAAGATGTTGACATTTTTCATGATTCTTGTTACCAGTTGGATAATAATTCTGCTGATATTTAGGCTACGTCTGAGTGAATTGAAATTTATTTCTAAAGGGTTTTTTCTTATATACTATAACTAGCAGCGTTGCCTAACATTGCCCAGGGTAAAAGTGTATTGTATTTCTATTTCTTTACCTCTCTCTGTCTCTGTATTTTTATCTTTTCTCCCTTCCCCATTTTATTTTTCTTCTTCCTACCCTCCTCTTTTTCCACTACTCAGCCCATTCCTCTGTCTTAACTTACACACATGCAAACAATTTTCCTTTATATTGACTCCTTGAAAGATAAGGAAAGTAATTCCTGGATCAAAAAATTTCTCTAAAGTTAATCCATGCAATCTCTGAAAAAAAAAAAACTGATCCTTTCTGATGCATTCTGTGCCAGTCAAGAGTAAAAAATGAATATTTTATTTTGTTCTTCTGGAGCAACACCGAATAAGCAGGTACAAATTTTGTGCGTCTTTGTTTTCTAGCTTGGGATTTTTAGTTGGACCACACATGCATACACAGACAACTACTTTTATATAATAAAGATAACAAAAAATATATACAAAAATATTACTAAGTTCTGAGATTGAGTTTTGCTTGAAAAAAAAATCTATTTTAATCATTCTAATAAGCCGTAATTTACAATTAATCGATCAAGCAACTAATCTCTTACTAAGTTTTCTGTTTATCACTCTTACTGTCTACCATATGATATTTGACCTCATCTCATTTTATACAATGCCTATCATTCACGCTAAAAATCAGCATAAGAATATTCTGTGATGAAATATCATCACACTAGTAATACTATTTAACCTATAGTTAGAGAGAAAGAGGGAGACTATAGAAGAAGGGAGTAATTTTGAATTCTGATTTTTTAATTATTTATTTAACTTGTTCTGCAAATTCTCCCTTTCCTGATTCAAACCATCTAATCCAAACTCAATTGGCGACCTTATAGGCCACTTTTTTCCTGGTGATTTTTATAAAAATTACCAGCCATCTTGTTGTTTTCTAATAAGTCTTATAAGAAGTATCAAAGGTAGAAAAATAATTTAATGGTTTCTATTCATTCTGGGTTTTATTATTGAATTTGTTTGTTTTTATCTGCTTTCTGACATATTAACAATTGGCTCTTCATTAAATGGACATAGAAATATGGATTTATCAAAATGTCTGTTTCTTTATTTGAATTTTCAATCTCTCTCTTTCTTTCTCTCTCTCTCTCTCTCTTATCTTTCCACTCTTATTTATTTATTTTTTCCTGTAATTTGTTTGATAAACATCGACTAGTGAGGCAAAGCGTTTGAGATGTAACTATTCCATCCACGACAAATGAATATTTAGACAAGTAAACTAGAACGTTTTAGATTAACAACATTTCTTGATATTTTTCTTCATTTTCTTTATCTTGACGTTTTTTTTTTTTTTTTTTTGCTTTTTGTTTTTCTGCTTCGTTTTTCCTCCATACTCCTGTCAATTTTATTGAACATCTTAAATACTCATAAAAAAAAAACTCTTTGGCTTTTAATGGAAAATCTAATACAAAAATATGACAATTTATCAGTATCTAAATTTAAATAATTTTTTAAAATCCACTTATGATTTCAGCTTTCTAAAAGCTGCAAAAAGTGCAATTTGCCAACATGTACAAAATACATTATGTTAATGAAGAAGAAGAAAATTGCATCCTTCTTTCTTAATGAGATTCTCATCAGCGATAACCCAGCATCCTACATTATCAGGTTTTATGTTTTCCATTGTCAAAATATTCTTATTTAACAAATAATAAACTCAACTCTAGTTTTCTCAGAATCACATTATAAATATGTATGAATAAATTGTGAGGAAACATTTTAAATTTATATATTAGGAAATTATTTTAAATTTATGTATTACTAGTGCACTGCTTAGTAATAATAACTCGCTGAACCCGTGGAAATTCCACAGTAGTTGAAAACATTATCACATAAGCAAACAATAGAATGTCCTTCAATAGAATAATCAGTATAATATTAGGTTCGATCAGACCGTGAATTAAAAAAAATAAATATTTTTGTAGACAAATATGGATAACTGTTTGAGATATATTGTTACAAGAAATAGAACTAAGACACTGGCTGGTGATAAATAATATTAGTATTTTGATCTGCACCAACCAGACACTGGCTGGCGATAACTAACTTATTATTGTAACCTGTACTGACTGAAAACTGGCTGGCTATAATTAACTTCTTAGTATTGTGATCTGCACCTATCATACATTGGCTGGCAATAAATAACTTATTAGGATTGTGATCTGCACCAACCACACACTGGCTGGTGATAAATAACTTATTAGGATTGTGATTTGCACCAACCAGACACTCGCTGGTGATAACTTATCCATTTGAAATAAAGAAATTTAGTATAATAACGTTTTGTGTGATTTGGAATATTCCATTTTTATTTTAAGGAATATTCAGGATGATGACGGTCCCAGCGAATTAGCATATTAATATATAGATAATACTTGAGGGGGCTTATTGTAATTCAAATTCCAGTGAAGGCTAAGGACCATTGCTAGTGAGAAATTTATGGTAAACGACTGTTGAGATAATACAAAGTTTTCATGACAATGTTATTGTTTGTGTGCAGTAGATATGTGTCCATACCAGCGTCTATTCTTCCTCAAATTTGTCAAACAGATATTTTTTTTATCTCTTACAAATGTTCCATTTCATTTCGTTCACAATCATTTACTTTTATACATTTTCCAAACCAATCTTTGTCTCTTTCTCAATTTTTTTATCTCTATTCAAAAATAAATGGTTTTGTTTGGTTCCATTTTAAAGATTAAAAGAATAATATTTTATAGTTTTATTATGGGGTGACGTGAAACCAAATCAAAAAAGATTCACTTGCAATGCCATATTTTTATTTGAATGATATTTGTAAGCATTTATTCACTTTTCGGAAATTCAAAGGTCTATTTCTCTGATGCAATTTATTTCACTGCTTTTCAATTTTCCTTCATTATTAAGAAAGTAAATTTGAAGTAAAGTACACAAAAAAATGGTGAACATTTGATTAACTTTTATTTGTTTTGAATCAGACAAGCAAAAAGTTGTAAATGACTTGTTGAAAATGCAATAATAGTGACATTTCTTTTCAATAATTTTTTTTTTTCATTTTGACTTGCAGTTTTAATTTGAAAATTTTAATTTTATTTATTTATTTTTTTCAACTAAAACACCAGACGTTTGTTTTGTTTTCATCCTTTGTTGTTGTTTTCTTTTAAATATATTTATTCCATCTATTTGCAATGGACAAGTGGAGTTCCTAATTAATTTGGTTGACAGTTACCAATATCAATCTACAAAGTTCTTACATTTATCTGAGCATTTTTAAATTAAAAGAATTTTACAAAAGTAAATATGAGTTTCACAATTTAGATTCTTATAGGTTTTGTTAGAAAAGGTTTATTATATATTTATCTATTAATCTTGTATTTATCAATATGTTTCTTTTTTTTTCTAACTCCTTTATTTATTTATTTTTTTTTTAGACTCTCTTCACTAATGTCAGTTATATTGCCAACCATTTTTCTAATTTTTGTTTTTCTATTATACAAAACATAATAGAAAATTATTATATTATTATGCTGTTCTTATCAGGGTTGTTATAATTACAATGTTTTCATCAATGTAACTTTTGACATTAAAGAGCAATTTTCAAAAAATTTTCCACTTTCTAGTCAAACAAAAAAGATAATAGTAACAATTGTATACTAATAAGAAGTATTTATTTCTTTTCATATTAATTGATCATTTGTCCTCGAAAATCAGTGATTGTTGTTGTCGGATAGAGATATGATCCTGTTCAGTTTCAAGAAGTTCACTTTACCAAACTTTATCTTTGAGAAGGGTTTAGTCTGAGGTAGCTCTACCAGAAAATTTCAATGTGGCTGCTCTGACATTTTTGTAAGCCATTGCATTGTCTTTTCAACTTCACGCCTGGCTTTGTGTCTAATCTGCCGGAGGGGTAAATAATATAGATATTAATACTACATCTCTTTCATTTATATCTAAAAAAAAAAAAAATGAAACAAATCAACATAAGATTTGGTATTAAGCAAATGTTTCAATCGAATATTCTGTTTATTTTCAACTTTTCTTAGCCAATTTAACAACTACTCTTTTTATTTTATGATTGCACTGGATTTGATGTTTATAAGTGTGTCTTATGTGATTTTTTTTTTTTTTTTTTTTTTTTTTTACTTTTGGCTGGGAACACATACGTGCACAAGGTCAGAATTGTAATTTTCCTTTATATAATAGATACTTTCGGCATTGAACAAACGAGTAAAGAAAGAAGACTTTTTAGTTAAAAGAGTAATAAAATCATATTGACATTTTGATTCACATAAAAAGATCACTAAAGTTAAACAACGTTGAGTGTCATTTCGTTGAGTCTCATTTTGGTAAACCAGGAAAAGTATGTATGAAAAATTTCTTTACAGCTTTGCTATTATATAGTGCAACTCCTTGATCAACTGTTGCAATCAAATAAATATGGATAAACCAAAAAAAAAGTTTGCCATTATTTAAACCATATGGTTAATTTTTTATAAGTAAAACGTGATTAGTTTAATTGTATTTGCTCTCACCTCAACCACTATCAGCACCTAATTTGACACCAAATAAATAAATAAAAAAAAGAGTAATGAACAGTGAGGATGAGGAGTCTCCTTTTTTCCAAAGCTTCATCCAGTTAACATCATCTGATCTTAGTTATTAAACTAATATCTAGTTATTGATTATTAAAGCAAGAAATGCTGATCAAGGATTGACCCTTGGCCTTTGTGATGTTCCATCCTAAGCATTCACTCATTTTTTGACAGAAAGTTTAATTTGCATTGCTTTGTACCCAGGAGACTTATTTTTTGTGCAGATCCTTCTTCTACTCATATGGGTGATAAGTGTCAAATATTGAGAAGGAATAGATGCTTCCTCTTATTTGTACTTGTGAGGGCATTCACCCAGGATGGGTTGAGCTGACTCAAAGTGAATTTACTGCATTATGAGTCAAGGTAGTCCATCCAGATCTGCCCATAGCTGGCTCCTCAGCATACTTGAGCCATTCACGATTTCATCATCACACATAGAAGACGTGAGGGTCGGTCACAGCTTCCAAGTCAGCTTTGACTGTGGCAAGCCACTTCTTCCAAGGAAAAATGGTCTCTTTGAGACTGGTCTTATATTCTGAGAATAATACAGTAACTGCCACAATTGAATGATTAAATTATTGCTCTCGGATAAATCTACTCAAACCTGCTGTTGTAAACTATGTGACCGATTCTACTAGGAAGATAGTTTTGAATAGGAATATGCTAACAAATGAATTCATGACATGTTTTTTTTTTAAAATATATCTTTAAAAAATAAGAAGCCAATGTTTTTATGTTTATATATTTGTAGAATGAGTAATTTGCCCAACCATAAATGTCTATTATCTTCTGTTTCTCTTTTTGTATGAAAGTTAATTAGAAGCAAGGATTTCGTTTTTTTTTTTTTTTTTTTTTTTTTTTTTGTGTGATATATAATTAAGGAACTTTTTAAACATCTTCTATTTAGTTTATATTTTAATTCGCTTTTGAATTTGTAACTTTTTTTTTAATCAATGAGAAGAAAAAATATTCTTTTGTTGTTTTTTTTTATTTTCATTTATTTATTTTTTTTCTGGTAAATTTAATTAAACAGCTATTGTAGAGAAAACCGAATCAGCCCAAATTGAATATTGGCTATAATAATGATAAATGAAAGAAATAGCGTTCAGTTTTCTATTTACTTTATTTTTCAAAGCATGTTGTTGCACACACACACACACACACACACACAGATGTAAATACACATTCTCATCTAACTAGTCTCGTTAAGTTTTCTTCATAGAATACAAAGGCAAATATTTATTCAAGTAAACATTTCAAATTATTAGGATATGACAAAGCCATTTATAGATAAAAAAGTAGAATTAAAATCATAAAAAATTACTCTATTCTTGATAGGTTGATGAGACATTTGTTAGCCCTTTGAGAAAAATCTTTCCAGTGGTCTCAGGTCATTTAAAATGCATTAGCTAAGTCAAACTTGTTCAAATTAGTTTGATGATTAGAGTTGACACTGATATATATATATATATATATATATATATATATATATATATATATATATATATATATGCAAGTATATACTAGTTTATTAATCATCAATTCAATAAGGGAAATACATGAATAGGGGTGGGTATAAATGCTCTTTATACCCAGGTATTTCGAAACTTAATGCTTCTCATCAGAAGAAAAGAGGGAGGTGCTAGGAAACAAATAAGAGGTTTCAAAATACCTAGGTATAAAGAGCCACCCTCTATTCATGTATTTCCTTTATTGAATTGATGATTATTAAATCTATACGCACTAGTATATACTTTTGTATTGTAAATTTTTCTTTTCATATGTTGAGCTTTTTACTAGCTTGATAAGTCTCCCATTTAATTTTTTTTTTTTTAATATATATGTATCAGATCTTTGTTGTGATATAGGATGGTATCTGCTGAATAATTTGGAGAGTAAATTCCGAGTAGAGGGCTCAATGTAAATACAGAGCTATTAATTGATCATGATGAGCTGTGAAACAGCAAAGCAGTACTGTATGTGGATGACTATATATATATATATATATATATATATATATATATATATATATATATATATATATATATAATGAGAGAGAGACTAAATGGAAATAATATTTCTTAGATAATTAAATCCAACTGCATTCTGTGGCTTGTCTAGGCCAACTGAATCTAATTGGTTAGATATTCCATTATCCCTTTGAAACAAATTATATCCTTGGAAGTTATTCAAACATTCCTGATGTTAATCGGAAGTCTCATCACCATTCATTATCATTCTTTTTTCATTACTTATTTTGTAATTCTCTAATCTACTGGAACATTTAATGTCTAAAAAGCCCATTTTAAATTGAAACCCCAAAGGGTTAAACTATAGCTAGTTTTCGTTCTACTTTCAGACCTTGGAAAAATAACCCATGTTATGGATTGATATAGACTCAGACCACTTTATTTGAAACCAACTAAAAGTAAGCTCTGAGCATGTTTTTGCATAGTACTGGTGTGTGCGCGCCAATGCTTTAGTGACAGGTTCCCAGACCCGAACCCCACTTCTTTAGGGCCACAGCAGGCAACAGCTGGAGATCTGTGCATGAATGCTAGCAACCACCACCACCACTGCCGCTGTTGTTGCTACTACTATTATTACTACTATTATCAATATTTTCTTGCTTCTATTATTAATATTAACAGGAAGATACTTATTTCAAAATTGGAATCAAAACTACTACTATTATTATTATAATGACTATGTTTACTACTAATATAATTATTATTATTATTAACAACAGGTGATACTTTTTTCTGTAATTACTGTAACTTTTTTACTTCTCAATTTCTTTGTTCTTTTTCTTTTTTTTCTTTTTTTACTGCTAATTTTTTGTGAACATTTTTTCTTTTTATTCTTTTCTCCTTCTTTTCTAATATTTACTAAAGCGAAAATAATTCATTAGTAAACATTTTTAAAGATTTCCAGAATAAAATAAACTCTGAAAAATAAAATTTATTTAAACTGTTTATTTGTAACAAACAAGAAAATAAAAATTCAAAATTGAAACAAAACAGAATTTAGACAACAGCTCTTCTTTCTTGGACAAATAAAGGGTTATGGTGTTTAATATCCTATTCGATAAGGCTATACTCAATAAGTGATAATACAATGTACTTATATTTAACAATTTACTACAGTTTCATAGTATCACCATTGCTGATCAGTTTTAAGAGGAGACACTTCTGGTGGTGAATAATACTTTGAAATTGCAGTAAATTGTTTAAGCTAAGTATATTTAAAATTTATTATTATTATTATTATTTTTTACTTTTTTATTTTTTTAGTTAAATATTTATTTGTTATAGACGTATTTATATATATTTATTTATAATTATCTTTTTTGCATCTTAATAAATAATAAAAAAAAAATGAATTGTTCCTTGTCCAGCAACAGTAGCAGTCACCTGCCTGTAAACAAAAAGATGGGAGGGTGCGGTGAAATATGCTGTGAGAGAGATGGTTACAAACTAGGGGGAGAAAGAGAAGGTAATTCATATATAGATACAGGAGTGAGAAAGTTGTTAAATTAACTTAAAATTAATAAAAACAAATATTTAGATAAAATGAAAACCTATTTTCTTTATGTGACCGTGGTAGCAATCTTTTAAAATAGTTTTATTTCTTTTTCATGTATATCTTTAAAAAATGACAAACTAATAGTTTGAAATTTTATCCTTTTCATACTATTTTTGTTATTTTGCATGATTTGTCTGTTTATTTTTGTTAATATCTCCCACGTTTAATTCCTCATCAAACTTGTTTATTTTAATAGAAACATCATTTTGTATATCCTAGTTAAGGAAAAGAAGTAATATTATAAAATATTAGATCCCTACTTCCTAAAATTACAAATTAGATGCCCCCGCCGACTCCCCAAAAAGTTGTTTGAAAAGTTGCAATGTCTATTAGTGGAAAAGAAGAAACACTAATCTATCACTTAATCAAAGTAAGTTGAGAGAAATTTTTTAAATTAAAAATGAAATTGTGTTTTTCAAATCAAGTAAATAGAAAATCATCTTTTTTTTGCTTGAAATAGAATCCAATAATAATAATATCACTCTATTAATATAAATTAAATCAAATCATTGCAACATTTAGTTATAATTTAATTTATAACAACATGAGTGGATATTTGAAGAACGAAAATTAGAATCTCATTGAGACAAATTTATTTTTTTTTTATATTCATAATCTAATAATAAATTGATATAAAGTATTAAATGCACTGGATTTTTAATTTCTTCTTTAAAATTATTTTAAATGTCTGACAGCTGTCATAGTAAATATAATTATTGAATATTGAAGACAATTATACATTTGTCCAAAACTTGAGCTTGATACTTTGTGCTTGAATTTAGCAATAAATTTCAGTTGGATAGACAAATATTTCTTTACTTTTCTTTATGCATAGACTTTTGTTAGTATTTATTATTATTATTTTTTATTATTATTATTATTATTATTATTATTATTATTATTATTATTATTATTATTATTATTAACTCAAGTTTTAGATGTGCAGCAATAATAGAAATTAACTGGGCTTTTCGGATGGAGCTCCACTTTAGCTAAAATATTATGCATTTCAATCAAACCAACAAAAATGTTTTAAAAAAATTTTTTTCTGAAAGATGCATCTTAAACTGACAAAATTCTGCTCAGCAAGAACTAATGGTTTTAATGCTTTGCATTTTTTTTTTTGCCTTAAATATGTTGAACATAATTAATGAAATTTGGGTTGAAATAATACAGCTAATATTCTAATAATTCATTTACAAAAAAAAACGTTTGTTTAGAAAATGGTTTCCAACATTAAATGATTATAAAGGTTCAATATAGTTAGAGAAATTAGTTGAAAATTTAAAAGTTAAAAAAAAAAATATTCTGCAATTGTACATATGCTATATTTTTAGGGGTCTGCTGTTTGACAGCTTTTCTTCTTTCAGATATATTTTGTTGAGTAAGATAGACATGTCTTCATTCTGTCCAAAAGATTTATCAACATTTTGTGAATGCATAAGTTAAATAAAAAGAAAATTGCAATTTGCTTATAATTACTTTGGAAAATGACTGAGATTTAGAAAGACTTATGAACACTCTGACTTGCAAAGGGTTGAAAGAATTTTGAAAGAAAAAGAAATATGAGAAAAAAAGATTTTAGAAGAAATAAACTGATGATTCAACTATACATGTAAGAATATTTTTGGGTAATACTGGTGATATTTATGATTTTGCACGTGATGCATTTCTATCTGGAGTTGGGGGAGGTTCAAACACAGCCGTCATTAGCCTGCTCATTGAAGAGAACATATTAAAATTTTTATTGTCGTTTTCAAATTGTATGACGATTCACTTTGAGTTTGTATGTAAATCTTTATAGATTGATGTCATGATAATTTTCTAAAAACCAATCAATGTTTCTTCCACAACTAAAATTGAATTTGTTAATTCAAATTAGTCAAGTATTTTATGGATAATGATTTGTTTTATGTTTCTCGTTGCAAATCTGGTTTTGTATTTATATTTACAATCAATAAGTATATGGAAAGAAACGTGAAGCTATTTTAATTGCAGAAAAAAAAAACTGACTCAAAATTTGAAGAGACACAACACTCAGCTAAAACTGCTCCATTTCATTAAAAGTTTCATTGAATTGATTTTTTTTTTAGTTTGGTCTTCATGTGATCTGAAATGAATGATTGAAAAATATTAATGTTTAAATGAATTTCTAAATCAACTTAAATATTTTGATACTATTGAGATAAATAGCATTCCTAGATATAATTTAACGTTTAAATAAATTACAAAATGTTTTTTGTATTTAGATTAGAACATTATATATTGTTGCGATTTGATAGGAGTCCTTCTTTCAAACATTTTAGTGATAAGAGATTAGTACTGTTTGCTTGAAACATTAGTGTGAAACTGCGCTCATCTACAAGAGTCCCATATACTCATTTGAACTAAAGTTGAACACCTATATGAAGAAAGGAAATTTTTCCAAAATATCATGATATGGAACTTCCATCAAACCAGACTGATGCAAGTAATAATACAACACAATGTTAAAATAATAAAAAACAAAACATATATTGTATAAATAAAAAGTGAATTTGCATAGCTCGTTTTACCATTATATGTTTGTGTCGATCCATTAAACTTCTGCATTGTACTGCCTTCTACAAATTACCTTTATATACATTTCAGTGAAGATTGACATTGTGTGCTTAATGAAGAGCATATATTGAGAAAGACATTTTCTTATCAGTCATTTGTTAGGAACCAGTTTCTAAAATTGTATTTTTTCATCTAAAACATCATAAGAAGAGTCCAAATTTTGCTGGAAGTGTTCAAAATATGATAGGTTCAAATAATTAAGGATATTTTCAGTCTTTTTCAAATTTTCATGAACATTTCTTTTCCGTTCAACACATGCTAGCATAAAAGGAAGACATTTATTGATAATGTTTAGCTGATGGTGGGGATGGTGATTGATTTTGATTTGTTGTTAATTATAACCTACAAGAATGCAATCATGTTTAAATAACATGACAAAAATACTATTTTGAAGCGTGAAAGACCCATCGATGGATGAGGGGGGTGGGAGCTTTTTCTAGGGATGCTTAAATGTATCTGAAATAAAATATGTCCATTAAATCAGCATGAAGAAGCGTGACGAACCAACAACAAAATCATTCATAGAGATACAAAATTGCCTCTACAAAATCAAACCAAAGAAATTGATCTGATGTTTTTAACAAAAAGAAACATTTTCTCCGGTTTTTGTCCGTTGTTTCATTTGTGTTTGGTGATTTTTCATCTGGTTTAAAATCTTGTAATAAAATGTATCAAATTATTTAGATTTTATGTGCATTTTGTGGAATTTGTTTCTCTTTAGTTTTTATTTAGCCTTAGTGCTTTGAAGTTTTGATGAGGTTACAATTAGAATGACATTTTTGTAGTTTCATCAGATGAAAGGAAATTTACTTTTTTCTTGAATAAATGCACCATTTTGTGTCATTTTTCTTACTATTGTCATGAATCAGAAAAATATATTTAATAATTGGGTGTGTCTTTAGTCGCCAAACCATGAAAGATGTGTATTTTTAATATTTTTTGATAATCCAATGTTTGACCATGTGAACACCAATAGTTATCATTTTTTAAAATCATGATGCATTCCTATAAGAAGCATACAGTTTTTATCGTATACAAACTCTAAATTTTACATTTTTATATGATAACATAATGCGTGTCACCATGTTGTTTGTGTCTGTATCAAACTATGAAACCATGATTTCATTTTAGATGCACAAAGTATCAAAGATACACAGCAATCAAAATGTCAACAATAATGAACCTTTTGTGCTTCCATACTTTAAATAGTGGAAGTGGCATTGTTCTGTGATGGTTATAGATGTTTCCAACATGCTGAGTCTGCCTTTTGTTTGACTACGGCACCTCTTTCAATAATATTTTTGAAAAAGGTATGAATTCATATATACTATGGACTTTTTAGCTTTGTAGAGTAGACAAAACTCAACTGTATAAAAACTAGTCTAAAAGAACAAAAAAAATAATACAAGTCTTTTTCTGTGTATGCTGGTATTGTTTCTATTCGGCCTGGACTTCTTGCGATTGAAGTTAAGCAATGTTGTTTCAAGAAACATGTAGTTGGAAATTTTGTAATCCTCACTCTAGACTCTGCACAGGCACCCTTACATAAGGTATCTATTGTATCTCTTGATTGAAAGGATGCAATATTCATAATGTTAACTAAATAAAAATTAAATCTAAATAAGATGAAATAACTATTTATAGACTAACGTATATTATGATTATTGGAGTACCGATGCTAACAATTGGACAATTTGAAAAAATAATAACACACATTTATTTATTTATTTATTTTTATGGTGGGGTTATTGTAAAGAATTACCTATTATTGGTCTCCAAATAAGGCTTATATTTTATTGTTGAGACTGAGAAGTGTATACAGGATTTGCTATGAAAAGTGCTTGTTTTATATGCATTTTATATATTAGTGTATACATCTTTGTCTAAATGTATATTGATGGATGGCTGGTAAACCTATGAAAACCTTTGACCTGGAAATTTTTTTTTCTTTTATTTTATTTTTTTTCATTACAGAACAAGAAATTTTCAAAGAGCACTTAGGTTTTGTCTACATTTGTCAAAGAAATCATTTCGAGTCCTAGATTTGTCATGCGAAAACCTATTTCACCCAATGGACATGTTGATATACCGTTACGAACTCTAGAACATGCAATGATGCATCTTCTTCAGGTAGTAGCTTAAATATTGGCTATTAGCAACAACTAATAACTAACACTTAACATAGCTTAGTGAAGGCAACATCGTACATCCCTTGCTCAAATTTTAAAGTCTATCCTTTGCATCTTTCCGCACTTTTTTTACCTTTTAAACACAAAATTATTACCTCCATTTAAATTTGTTTAACTAGACTAATGTCTCCTTTTTCGAATTCTTTTTTAATATTTAATCAATTCTGATATCCTTTCGTTTTACCGTTTTTCTTAGTATGCAAACCATGCAGCTCGTTGGAACATTTATTAAATTGGTTAAACTTAAAATATATACTAAATCTCTATTAGGATTAAATGGAAGTGAATTTTTCTGCCACAATGATTTGATCTGTGTATATGTATTATATATAGATATAAATTTGATGCTTGCCCTTGCAGATAACTGTGTCCTACTTCGTGTAAACGCATGTTTTTTTTTTTAAGTATAGGACACCGAAGTAGGCTGATAATTACAAATATATATAGTTATGATTTTCCCTTACATGTGGCAATGGTTTATTGCTCAGTGGTTACAATATTGAAAGTTTCATCAGGTTTCAATTCAGTTGGAAACACCCACCCATTTCTAGCCACACTATGGTGAAACAGCTGTCTGTGGATGAACTAATATATATATATATATATATATATATATATATGAGATTTATCATGCTTCTAAAATCATTCAAAGCACTCCGTACAAAATAGTAAATTGCGCATTTATTTGTATATTTATTTTTCCTACTCACTTGTGTGCTTATGATTTTCCCTAGACTGATAACATATATATATATATATATATAATGTATATATATATATTCAAATTGCTAAATAATCTGAGAAAACCCGATTAAACATAAATTCCGATGATGCAATTAAATTCTTTGTTAGTCCAATAAATACAATTGAACTATTCTATATTTGGGTCAAAGCATTTTTTTTAATCTGAATAATGAATAATCGATTTGTAACAATTAGTTATACTTAATTTTATTTATTTTTAATCCGTTGTGCATTATGTATTTATTTGTATCTGCTGTGGCAATCGAATATTGCGTGCATATAGTTTGGTTTTAATTTTATATAATTTTATTTTATTGTTTTTATAAAATGAAAACATTTCTTTTTATTCTAAGCAATTTTTGTAACACCTTACCAGGAATTCTAGTTTGAATTGAATTGATCAAAGTTTCAATTTAATGGAAAAGTTAGTGTCTGATTTTCTATTAAGTTTGATATTAATGTTACCAGATGCAATGGCGTGTTTTGTTGGGAATAGTTTTAGAATTTCCCATCTAATAGTTTGTCTTTTTCATTCATATTATTTGAATTCTTTAAAGTACTTTTCTCATCTTGAATATTATTTGCACAATGTTTCTATCGATGTAACCTTTGACCTTTTTTAGGTGTACCTTATTGAACTATAAAATCTTTCTATTAAACTTGGCGAATCTTTCTGTTGAACTCAGGAATCTGCGTGGAATTTCAAACAAAACTCTTTATTTAATCCACATGAGTAGCATGCTCTTGTTTCATCAGCCATGACTGGGTAGAAGTACTAAGTACTTTGTAATTGTATTTTGGGTCACCCACACTGAGAATTGAACCTTCAACCCCCAAAAGAGTAACTTTCACAATTGAATTTTACCAAGTACTTTATTCACTGCGCCAGGTTCAATCCTCAGTGCAAATGATCGAAAATTCAATTACAAAATACTCAAGATTTCTACCCACTCATGGCTGATGAAACAGGAGCATGCACCCCTGTGGATTTAATAAAGAGTTTTGTTTAAAATTCTGTGCAGATTCTTGGGTTCGACAGGAAGGTTTCTGAGTTCGACAAGATACAGAAGTTATATCAAACAAAACATTGTGAAAATAACACTTAAGATGAGAAATAATCAATCCTCATCTCAAAAATTCAGAATCTTTTCCCCTTTTCAATTGTTCAAATCTTTATTCAGTACAATTATATCACATTCTTTTATTCTAATAAACTAGCAATCTGGTAACATTTATCAGCAAAAATTGAATTCCAAGATATTAATATGCATATAGATAGACTTAAGAAAGTTGATAGTATATTCCTTCTCAAAACTATATCTTTATATATAACTGAAATAATATAAAAACATCAGAAAAACCTACACAGATGAATCAATGTTTTGACAAAGTTACTTATCTCATCAGAGTTTCTGCAATTGGTGAACCGCTAATGAGACAAGTAGCCTCATTGAAATGTTGATTGATTCTGCTATTTAAAGGTTCCATTTTCACAAACTTTATACATTTAATTAGGTTATATTTTGGCAATAACATATCAAATTTTATCTTCCAAGTGGTCTATTGTGTCTGGTTTATCAGTGTAGACATGGGATTTTACATACCCCTCCCCCAAAAATAATCTAATGGGGTTAAATCGCACGAACAAGGTGACTAGTTGACAGGTCCATTTTGTGAAATTATGCATTCATCAAATGTTTCTCTCAGTAAATTAATCATCATTTGCAATTTGCAAATGCTGATTGGGTGTCAGTTTCCTCATATGATGAATTGCCAAACCAAGCAGAACTCAATAACCGATAGTTGCCCAATCAGCAATTAAAAAAAAATAGAATTGTTTATTTCAAGTTCACCGTATATATATATATATATATATATACAATATATATATATATATATATATATATATATATATATATATATATATATATATATATATATATATATATATATATATATTAATGCTTCTAGTTTTGAGAGACAATGGGTATTCCCTATGAGAATGCGTGTCAGGGAGTCTATCGTAAATCAATATATATTCATGAATTTTACATTTTTTATTTGCAATGATCTGACTTTTTAAATGATGCAAGATTTCAAAATTATAATATGATTATTTTAAAATTTTATGAGAATTTAAAAAAATTTCTTTTTCCTAATCTGCTCTGGGGACTGCAATGTTGTCTCTTGCTTTGTTCTATGGCATGAGTAGATATTAGTTTTAATCAAGCTGAAGTATTCCTTACATAAAGTCTCTCCTCTGTGCGCATTTGTTTGAATCCTTGCATGATAGCATCCGAATGTATTTAGTATTTTTATTTTTTTCCAATTTTTCATTTTCATTCCTAGCATTTGTCTGCTCCCAGCTTTTGTGTGAATATTGCAAGAACATCATTTGCTTTTTATCCAACACCGCTTCCTCCCAGCATGATGGTTTAGTTAGTGACATGTCCTACCCTTTATCTAGTAAGTTGTCTATACTAATCATTAACATAATATTTAGGATGCTTTGAATATAGAGATCTTGTTGTTGCTATCAATTTTTTGTTATGCTGTTGTGACCTTTTTTTTTTCATGTGAGATTGTACCTGTGTTTGTATGATTCCCTGAGAAAAATGTTGTCTTGGTTGTTTGTTTTTGGGATTATATAATTTTTCGATGTTTCTTTCTCTTAAAATATAATCTCCTCCATTGCAGTCCTTGTTTAGTGGTGAATATATAAACCAAAATATCATGATGAAATTGATCTGTTAATCTTTTCAAACCTTAATTGAAAATATCGTTTTAATTGAAAATATCGTTTTAATTGAAAATATCGTTTTTATGGAAAATATCGTTTTTATGGAAAATATCGTTTTTATGGAAAATATCGTTTTAATGGAAAATATTGTTTTAGCTGAAAATATCATTTTAATTGAAAAGATTTTTAATGGAAAATATTGTCTTAAATAAAAAACTTTTTAATTGAAAAACTTTCAAATAGAAAAAAACTTAATTGAAAAATTAATGTCAGTAGAAACGCTTAATTGATGAGGACATCCTTTTCGATCCTTTCTGTTTCTAAAACCTTACAAATGGTGCATACAAAAATAAAAATGAAGGAAAAATGGAACATTGTTTTTTAAATTTCTTAAAAAAAAAAACTGTAATCATTGTCTCCACCCGGGCAATGCTAGGTATATGTAATTAGTTTAGGTGTGAGATATATAATAAAGTAACTTCTTCTTGACACTGATATTTCTACCATTGTCAGATTTGTGTTAACATATATCTCTCTTATGTATGAAACTGCTCATGCAAAACGTACTGAAAGAAAGAGAGGTAGCCATCTTGGTTGCCTCTCTTTCTTTTTAGAACCATAGCTGTTATGCATCTGCAGACATATTGAAAGTTAATACCTCAACTTTTTTTCACAGCTATTGACTAATGTTTTCTTACTATTTATTTTCATTTTCCTATCCTAAAATCTTACAAATTTTAATCAAATTACTTTTTTTCATTCCCTCTTCCATTAATTTCATAAAGTTTTTTTTTTTCTGCTTTTATCTTATATATACACAGGCATATCTATAAGAGGTTCTGTTTATCAATTTGTTGGTCTGTCACATATGTTAGAAATAGCATTTTTGTTGGTCTGTCATACTTAAGTTTCAATAGTTTTTTATTTTTCATTATTAAATATGCAGATGAAATGTACATCGTTCTACTATCGTGCGCTTACCAAAAGTTTTGTTTATTTTTGTGTGTTCTATGGGAAGTTATTTTTATAGAAAGAAGTATTTCCAAGTTTATTTTGTTCAAATATACATCCAATTGCAGTTTTGATAACCTGTTTTAGTCTCCTGTCTGGTAATCTTATTTTGAAAATAATTTTGGAGGATCATATCGTATGCATTATGATGAACTAGTAAATGAAATATTTAACTATACTTAAAAATCCATTTGATATGATTACTTGTTTGTTGCACAATTTTCATCTGTACTCCAATGTTTTAGGAAGCGTGAATGATGCAAATAAAAAGCGAATAAGAGAGAGAAATGGAATAATTGATCTAATTAAGAGAGAAAAGAGGGTCCATTGTGATAGTAGAGTATCAGAAATATTTAGAAATGCCAAAATGGTTGATATTGTAAACAAACAATACTGATTACAATTCATGAATGCTTGAAAATTATAAAAGGTTTTCATAAATATCTGGAAATTATAAAAGGTTTTCATAAATATCTGGAAATTATAAAAGGTTTTCATAAATATCTGGAAATTATAAAAGGTTTTCATAAATATCTGGAAATTATAAAAGGATTTCATAAATATCTGGAAATTATAAAAGGTTTTCATAAATATTTGGAAATTATAAAAGGTTTTCATAAATATCTGGAAATTATAAAAGGTTTTCATAAATATCTGGAAATTATAAAAGGTTTTCATAAATATCTGGAAATTATAAAAGGATTTCATAAATATCTGGAAATTATAAAAGGGTTTCATAAATATCTGGAAATTATAAAAGGTTTTCATAAATATCTGGAAATTATAAAAGGTTTTCATAAATATCTGGAAATTATAAAAGGTTTTCATAAATATCTGGAAATTATAAAAGGTTTTCATAAATATCTGGAAATTATAAAAGGGTTTCATAAATATCTGGAAATTATAAAAGGTTTTCATAAATATCTGGAAATTATAAAAGGGTTTCATAAATATCTGGAAATTATAAAAGGGTTTCATAAATATCTGGAAATTATAAAAGGGTTTCATAAATATCTGGTAATTATAAAAGGGTTTCATAAATATCTGGTAATTATAAAAGGGTTTCATAAATATCTGGTAATTATAAAAGGGTTTCATAAATATTTAAAAATTATTAAAGGTTTTCATAAATATTTAAAAATTATAAAAGGTTTTCATAAATATTTAAAAATTATCAAAGGTTTTCATAAATATTTAAAAATTATAAAAGGTTTTCATAAATATTTGGAAATTATAAAAGGTTTTCATAAATATTTGGAAATTATAAAAGGTTTTCATAAATATTCTTTCATTATTTGGAGTTGATTGATTTATTGCTTTATAATTTTAATATTATATTACATTTGTTGTAATTATTTTATTTTTTATTGTTCTGATTATTATTTTTCATAATAAATATAAAATAATTGATGTTGGGGAAACTTATTATGAATGATGTACAATTTGTCCAGTGAGTAGACTGGACTCTGTAAGAAAACTGGCCTAGAAGTGACAGTCAGAAATAAAACCTACTCTGTTGTTATTTTTTGGTTGGAGAAGTTGTTAGTTCAGTGCGAGTATCTAGTGATGGTGTCACAAATAAATAAAGTCTCTTTCAAGTTTCTCTAAAATAGGAAGCAGAGACTTACAAAAGAAACCTGAAAACAGAACCGATCCATGGTTACTGCACAATTTGCTGCAGCAGAGAAAGTAATATAGTGGTTTTCATGAAATGTATTCATACCTATGTTGAAAGGTTTGACTTGCATTAATGGATATAATTCAAGTCAAAGTCTTTATAATTACATTTGTACTACTATCTCAGATGATACATGTTTTTCTCTTTTTCAGAAATGTATTTTTCATTTATGCAATTATTTCAAAACCATATCATGAAATATCTTGATTAAATAAAAGGAGATGAGTACAGAGAATAACTTTCATAAATACAATGCCACATATTATGTAATTCAATAATTTTGATTTCATTTGATAACGACTCCCTGAAAAGAGATGGGATTCATTTTCGGGTACTCTCCTTCAATCCTAGCTCTAAACTAGGAGCTTCAAAATCAAAGGTTTTACTAAAGATATTGGTGGTACCAACATTATTAAAGGACTGAAGACCACTCAATACATCAAGGATTCCTATTTTTTTTTCAAATTTTCTTCCAGACAACTTGGTACTACATCCAGCACATCTAATATCACTGAGACTACTTGGGCTTTAACTACATGCATATGCCTTACATCCAAGACCAACCAAGCGAAATTGCCACACTTCTCAATCATGTTTTTATCCCAGAATACTGAAATAACTTCAATTTGCCACTTTTTAAAACCTTGTCAGTGACTATCAAATCTGTTCAAATTGCTTGACTGTCATGATGCTTCTGTTCAACCATACCTCTACATTGCCATTTTCACTAGTTTTTATATACGCAGATACATTGTAATAATAATTAATGAAAAAAAAGCAACAATGTTTACATTTTAAATCTCTTTTCGGATGACTTTTACTATCAGCAGCCAATGCAACATTTAACCCCATAAAAGCATTTTTGAATTTAATCATGTTAAATATTATTTAAAATCATTTGAACATTTTAACCATATTATTTTGTTATGCAAAGATTTGTTATCAAATGTTCAGTTCTAAATATTGTTTACCTATTGAAAATAAAGATAAGTTTATTACCTCTGTTGTATAATTATGGTTGAACTATATGTTTGAGATTTTCATTTGATTTTGTTCTTCACTGTATTCACTATGTTTAATGAAGTAGATGTTATCATCATCGGAGAACAAAATATATTTTCTTTTAGTTTGAATTGGCTGCATTTTTTTAAATAGTTTTCTCAAAAGAAAACGCTTTCAGGTTACTTTGAATTAAGCAGTGTGTTTTCTTTTTCTTATAAAACAAAAGCCAGATAATCAAGCTAAGAAATATTGATGGTATATAATGACAGTATGTGGCAATTTTCTTACTCGGGAATTATTATGTTAATATTGGTTGAAAATAAAGATGTTTTCCACAGAACTTTAAAGCATTGCGCAAAACTTTTCTTTTCTTTTTTAATTTGATATATACATTATAAACAATGATAAATATTAGTAGTTTTTGCATAATTATGTAACTCACTGAAAAAAGCTGAAAAAAGAAATATTTCTTCAAAATGTGCTCAATACATAGATATACAGAGCTGATATGTGGCTGAAAAACTTTTGCTTTTATGTGTGTGTGTGTGTACATATTGTTTTTTGTTCTCACTTGTGTTGTCTGATTGTTATTGCAGTTTACTGACCAGTCATCTTGTCTGATGTCATTCCAGCCAGTTGACATTAACATGAAACAACATTCCTCCTCATCACCATTACCTACACCAGTTTTAGTGGAAAGTCAAATCATCGCCATTGCTGAAGCTGCTGCCAGGGTCGCTAAAGAGTCTCCCGGATTTGAACCAAAAGAGTTAAATCTTAAAAAACAAATTAACAGAGAAATTCAGGTTTGTCTCTTTTATTTCCTCCTCTTTTACTCTCCAAATCCTAAACCTGAATTCCTAATATCACTTTCGCCAACCTCTTTATTTAATCTTTCTGCATTCAGTTTCAAATACCTCACTTTTCAATTGGTAAAAATCATCCTAGATTAAAACTATACTTAATCTTGATGGCGTAGACGATTTTATAAAATTAATATATTATGAAATAAGCAACACAAATAACTAAGTATAATAACTGAATTTTATTGTTAGAAATTACTTGAAAAGACTTTCACTTGGTTTTCTTTTTTATTTAAGATACTATTTTATAATATTTCTTGAATATAAATATATTCTGTAGCTATCTTTATGGATCACTTCTCAAAACGCAAACAAAAATACCTTGTTTATTTCAATAAAATATAATTGACATTAAGACATTTGATTTCAAAACATGCAAGTTTGCTAGTATTAAAGACCGACTTGAGTCTCCAATTTAAATGACTCCCATTTTAGAAATTCGAATTAGTTTATTTTTAAATCTTCATTGTCTTTTTAGATACCTTTTAAAATCACTTTTAAACCGAGCAATAGATTTTATCATTGTCTTGCAAAGAAAAGATTATCATAATTCTTTAACAATTTTGTTTTCTATTATGACAAAAATATAGAATCTATGTACTAAAACATTCACTTCACACAATTTTTGTTGTTGGTGACAGACATATGTGTACACACGGACATGTACAGAAATCTTGAAAAACTCCATTAGATTTGTTGAGGATTTCTTTATTTTGTTGAGAAATATTACTAGAAATGGAAAAATTTAATAACACATTCTAGACAATATATTCTTAGTTGCTTGCTATTTGTAAAATGGCTGACTATTTGCGTTTGGTAATAGAAGGATAGAAACTAAATTGAAGTAAGGTTTGATAATTTAAAAGATTAACAAAATTGTCATAAGTGATTATATGTATTATAAACACACGATAAATATAAGTAATTAAATAATAAAACACCAAGGGAATTAGGCATAAAAATCTCATATGTGAGTCCCCACTTTATAATTTGTATATTTTGATATTAAATAAAGAAGTTGATTATCAAATGAAAGTAACAAATAATAGATCTTCAGAATACATGCTGCCCTTGAAACTGTATTCCAAATTCCTTCTTACTAAAAATCAGAGAGTATTTTTGTATCTCTTTCTCTATTTTCTCTTTTTTTTCTTTGCTCTTTTTTATTTGCTTTCACAAACTTTGTCTTCTTGAGAGAAATGCTTTTATCAGTCCCACTCAAATACCCCATTTGATACCTAAAAAACACATTTTGATTGGCTTTAGAAAGCATTTTTTTTTTAATTGGCTAATTCTTGTTAGATGACATGTCAGGTTTATATTATAAGGGAGGAAAATAATTGTCCAAAATCTATGTACAAACCTGAGTTCTTGAACATCTACGAGTCTGTCTTGAGTGCATATGTCATAGTGTAGAAGTGGTAGAACAGAAAGAAGTTACTATCAACACTTTGTTTTTTTTTTCAACAAATGTATATGACTGGTTTGCCTTGAGAGATTTATATTTCAAATAAGATTTTAAGATTATATATGCTAATAGTATTGTAGGATATATCTCTTGTCTTGTGAATTTCTGTTTATTTATTTTCTTTTAACAAAAATTAAAATTTCCCACACTAGCATTTTACAAACTACACATTAACAAGTGAGCACCAGTTTTATAGGTGCAGTAAGTATGATTGTTTTTAATTGAAAGCGTTAGGTCTTTTATGCTAACAAATTTTTAAACGGATCAAAGTTAATAAAATCTCTGTCAGCTGTTTCTCTCTTTTTTTTCATACATTTTGTTTCTTTTGAATAGCTCATATTTTATCAATAATCTTATTTCAACTTTGAATAAGAAAGAAATCTAATGACTTATACACACACACACATATATATATATATATATATATAATTCTAAACTTGATATGTAGTTTGCTTGAAGCACTGTGTGAGATAGGTTTATAGAAGAGATTTTGAAGTCTATCACAGGGCAGAAATATAGTTGGTATTGAGGAAGAAAGACAAAAACAAGTGACAATCTATAAATCAATATATATTCCATGATATATTTCGGGGAACCCCTTTGTCAAACGGTGGATGTTACTGACCTATTTAAAACATGCTAAATGGAAGAATAAAAATAATAATGGCTGTGTGATATATCACAGCAGATATATGGAGTCAATAATAATTATATATCTCCTGAGGGGGGCAAAGGTGTAAAAAATCAAGCCTAACTTGAACACCTTTGACCCCTTAGTAGATATATGATTCTGTTTTAAAAAGTAAAATTTTGTATTCCTATACATCAAAAAATAATGAATAAAATACAAAACTATACAAACACATCTATATAGTTTTTACATTCATCTAGTAAGTGATGCTCTTTACTTCTCTTTATTACATCTTTCTTAAGACATTGTTGCAAATCTATCTTTTCTCTATCATTATTCTCATGTCAAGTGCTCGACTGAGTTTTAATCTATGCCCCCCCCCATAAAACATTAACAACAAACACCTAATTACTACTACTATCAACAATTTTCCTTACTCTCTGTCTATGCTTAAGATTAAATGATCATTTCATGAGCAAAGTTTCTTTCCTAGAATTGTCCAATCTGTAGAACACAATGCCAAAAGACTGCTTACAAGCATCGCTGTTTCAAGTCTAATGTAAACAAGTTTTGTTGCCGTCCTATTAAATAATTAAATCCTATCCTATTTTCACCATTACGGATCATCACTGTGATTTCAAATCTTTATTCTCATCTGGGCCTTCATAAGCAGTAACTTCCTAGTAAAGAAAAATAAAATTATACTCATACAGATAAACATATCTCTCCACTGTCACCCCTTCCTTGTCCATGATTTCAAAGATGGGTTTTTAGATAAACCAGATCTGCATAACCGATAGCAAATATGACAGACAAATATGCTGCTTTCCACAGCATTTATGTATTTGTCCTTTGAAATCCATTTCTTGTGTACAACTACACGTCTTAAGTTTAGAACTGGGTTTACACACTTTATTACACATCCTGTCTATTGTCTCACCATGGCAAGTATTTAAGATGGTGGTATTACGCGTACATGTACCTTAGCATCCAAGGAACTCTCTGTTGACAGTGTGTGTCCCCGGTAAACAACCCTGTCAACCACTGGCAATGTTATTTCATGAATCAAAATATTACACTCTGTGTCCAGGGGAAAACATTGCTTTGGTCTTTGTGACACTTATTTCAAAAGCAAACAACATACACAGAGTTGAGAAGTGGTTCATGCAGTCTACATCCTTGTGCGCCAATGCATTATCTGTACAGAGAAGCTAAAAAAATCAGAAAAGTTTTTGATTTAGCATTCATCTTTCTCATGTTGAAATCCCTTTCAGCAGTTCTAAATTGCAAAGAGATATCCCTGTCACAGTCCTGAAAAGTGTATGCAAGGAAGGAAACAAAGATAAAGACATGGGAACAGGAATATCACCCTATTTTACAACATTGTCAGTAGGGGCTATTATCATAGATATAATCATCAAAGGAAACCTTTATAGTTGTTTAATCACGCTTACTAGTGTGTGTGTATATATATATATATATATATATATATATATATATATATATATATATATATATATGAGAGAGAGAAAGCAGTCACATATATACATATTTCACATACATATATAAATCGTCCACATTTTTACATAATATATATGAGTATACAAATCAAATTCTTTTATATATTTCTTGAAAATTCATTGATTTTATTTATTAAAATGATGTACATTGGAGCTATTTTTGAACCCTGTTAGACACTAAAACTATATTACTCTAAATTTCATTGTGCCTTCAGTTTAGTTTTTGAAATCTTTCTAGTTATAAAAGAATGTTTTATATTGATTAGAATTCATTAAAAAACCCACGGCATATTTTTATTTTGACATTTGATTCTGTGTGCTGTGTTTTTAAGTATGTTAATTGTTTAAAAGTGTAACCATAGAAAACGACAGGAAATTAGCTTGATAGAAATCCAGATACTCGTCGTGAGACAAACAGGGTGAAATGATCAACTTTTTAAGGATGAAAAAAAAAAATTGAAAATGAGAATATAAGAGCAAAAAATTAATTATTTGTCCATCGGAAGTGTTTTAGAAATCTTGTTTATTCGTTTGTCTTGTTAAGTTATAAATTGACTTGAAATTGCCCTCTTTCAAAGAATTTACATAAAACTTTTTTATTTTTCTATTTAAATTGAGAAAATAGTAAACAATAAAGTATAAGTAAAATGATCATTAAATGAGTGTTTGATATTCTTCCAATTAAGATGATTTTAAAACTGGTGATGCTATTTACTCTGGATGACTATGATAAATAATATGAAAGAAACGATGAATTAACTCATGAATTATTCTAGACATTTTATAGATTTGTATTGTTTTAACTCAAAGTGAAACTGAGGAAATGCATTGTATCCATTTTCTTTTTACATTGTTCCAATTAAACATATGTTAAAGATGTCTATTTAGTATAAGAGAAAGAGGAAGACTTGATATAGAATACAAATTCTATAGGTTAGACTTATTGTTTTGGGTAACTGAAACTAGTTGCTGGGCAAGTCCATCTCCTTTATTCCATTTCTGAGCAGGCATACCTGCCTTTAAACTATATACCTTCAGCTTCCTCCTTCGCTAACTCCCCTCTGCTAACAGGTGAACTGATTGGAGTCAATGTTCCCTTTGTCAACAGGACCAGAAGATCTCCAGTCACCACCCAGTCCAGAGCAAGATGGCTTCACCCAGGCGACAACAAATGTTCCTCTATTCTTCCAAGCCATCACTTCTCTACCAATCGTGCTGTATCAAACCCAACTAGCAGGATCAGTCGCCCCACATCGTGGCACAAAAACCAATATACCTTCGTCAAAGCTGTAAAGTGATGATGATGATGATGATGATGATGGCAATGATGACCTTACAACACAAGCGACACGAATGCTGGAGATGAAAATCAAACAACAAAGAAAAACATGAAGGAGGATGCAATCATCTGATATTTTTTTTTTGTGTGTGTGCGTGTCTGTTTGTGTAAAAGAAAGAAAAAAACAATTCATTGATCAAGGCAGTTGTGAAACGGATTTGTTTGAACTCTTTAACAGAGAACACTGCCACTCAAATCACATTAAAAAAAAACAAAAAAAAACAAAACAAAAAAAACATCTAAGCATAATGTTGCTTAAATACATGAACCTAATTTTGCCGGGTCATAAAAAATACCTGGCATTAAAATAATATTTAAGGTCATCAATTGGATATAACCAAATGGCTGTTTTCTAACTGAAAAAAAAAAAGTGAGATTTAAAATATCTCTCTTTGGCTTGTTCCTATGAATCTTTGAAGATGTCAGGGTTTACATAATTCTAATAAAGCATTGCTGCATTGGTGTGTAGTTCTGCTGACCCAAATACTAATATGTCAACTGAAGAGACTCTGGACAACAGCTCCAGTGAAGTTTTCGCCAATGAAGATGCCAGCTTGCATTCTTTTGGCTTATGAACAGAAAAAAAAAAAATGTATGTTGTTGTACATGCAACCCCTGGACTCAAGTGCTTCCTTACAAATAACAGGATTTACCCAATGTTTGCAAACTCTGCTCATTTCCCAAAATACAGACTTTATCTTTTCTGAAAGATGCTTCCTGTCCTCTCCCCTTTTCTATATAACATCCCTGTCAATGCCGGGAATGAGAATGCAGTTTTCACAAGAAGATTCCTTACAGACTACTGGCTCATGGTCGCAATAAATTATAGTCTGAAAACAAAATGAAATGAAAGACAGTTTGAATTAAAAAAAAAAAAAAATCTGATGTGCAAATGATTAGCTCTTAAGATGCTAACAATTTCTATATCATCAGGATGATCTACTTTAATCTGGAACTAAAACGGACTTTGAACATAAAATTAAAAGAAAAAAAACTTGATAAAAATTTCAAAACAACAAAAAAGAAAAATAAATGTTTGAAAGCCATCCCTTCAAAACATTACAAACTATTTTATGCTTAACTAGGTGTTTTTTTTTAATTTTTACTAACCCTCCCCCCATACACACACACTATTTCTTATATTTTTTTAACATCAAATATATTTAATGCTGCGTACTTATACAGATTATTATTCAAACCATGAGCGAAACTATGTCTATTAATTCCTACTCTCGAAAAAAGTTATGATAATGGTTACCAATAACTTTGCTCCATATTGCTGTTCCTCTCACTAAATATTGGTTTGTAACCCAAGGACAATGTATATCTTTTGACTGCTTCATAGCCTCCATTGTTAATAAATATTAATTAGCTCTCTCTGATGTCTAGTTTTGTTTCTTTTTTATTTTTATATTTCTTTTTTATTTATTTCTTTTTTTTTTTTTTTGAGAACGACCTAATAATCAAAGTCAAAGAAAACTTTTTGTGATTTAAAAAAATTTTTTTTTTTTACATAATTTTTGTATTCCGTTTCAAATGTATTTCTTGTATTCTTTATTTTCACTTGCTCTTTAGTTATTCTTTCGTATATTCTTCATTGAAAATAACCATGGAATTCTTTGAACATTTCTTCTTGAAAACAAAACAAATTCTATTCTTTTAATCAGTTCTCTCATTTGCCTCTTACAGAACCAAAATAAAAGTTTTACCAGTCAAATTTCTAAATTGAAAGCTGATCATTTTTTATTCGATGATTAAATAAAAAAAAAATGGTTCAGCCTATACTTGATCCATTTCAACTAAAATCGGATTTTATTTCATTTTAGAGCTAAAGAAATATTTTCACATCTACAAATTAATTGAATAATGAACACAAATTTTAGTTTGAGATTATTTTTTCTAAGAGATTCCAAATTGGGCAGATGGTAATTTTCACAAAAAAGAAAACAGAATAATTTTAATTTCAATCAAAAATAATATATGTAGCCAATTTCAATGTCATATCATTTGTGACAACAGAAAATGATATATTATGATATTCTACCTATTTAACGTGCATGAATTTTTTATTTCTGAAAAAATTAATCTCATAATTTGGAAACAACTAAAAATAAAACAAAGGAGAAAAATGGTTATGTGAAGATTTTGAAGTCTATCTAACCCGTCCTTTGAGGTTATCATTTTAGCTCCAGATTTCAGAATTTTACTATGATTCCTTGACAGAACTTTAAGAGACACATTTAAAAACCATCAATCTTACTTGTAGCTACACATATGCATTAACAAGATATTTTCTTCAATAAAGTAATTTCTAATAGAATTATTCTTTTCCTTTTCTTCAGCCCTTGTTTACCAAAATGTTCAGGTGTTGGTTTTATGTTTGTTACATGTTCTAAAGCGGAAATAATATTTATAAGATTACATATCACAGTATTCTTTTATTATATTGTTTGATACTTTGATATATAATTTGATACTCAACGACTACTTTTTCACATTTTCTAAGGTTACTTTGCAAAGATTTGCTATAAACTTATGATTTTTGATTGATTTAGTAACTATATATTGCTTAAAATGTTTAGCGTATTTTATAATGAAAAACTCTGATGAATTTGAATCAGAGTTATTTTTTGCATCAGCATCTATGATCTGAGAAGTTATTTTTTATTTACTTATTTTTTTTTCCAAAAATTTGAAAAATAAAGCAAAATATTTTTTAAAAGAACATTAAAATGTTATAGGCGATTGTTAATTTAAAAAAACATTAAACAGTGATAGACATCTTATTAAAAAACATATATATATATATATATATATATATATATATATATATATTGTAGATAGCTTGTTTAAATTAATATATTAACTCTGCCAATTTTCGTTTTGATCCCTTATTAATTTTACGTAGTTCTTTTTTCTGAATGTTCAGGTCTTCATTGTTTTTTTATTTGCCATAAAATACTATAACATGCCAGTCACACACACACACACACACACACACACACACACAAAAAAAAAAAAAACTCAACTTAATATAAAGAATAGCAGGGTTAAACAGCATTACCCAGGGGGCCATAAAACAACTAAATAGAAGATATTAAATAGTAAATTTATGTGAGAAGTGAAAATAAATTAGACGTTCAGAGTTCTATTCAAAGCGTCATATAAAATTAATGATCCCTCCAAAACACCACCAAAACTAAATTCCCCTCCTTTTTTTGTAAAAAACTAACAATAATTAAAAAGCAATAAATTAAACCTGTAATTAACATCTTTCAGTTTGAAAAAAATTCTGATTCATTTTTTGGGCTGTATGTTTAATTTTGATAACATTAAATGACATGAATGGCCATTTGACCTCCAATAAATGAATCTTTTTTTTTTTTAATTTTAGATATCTTTCTGCATTTACACTGATTTAAAAAAAATACCAACTTTTGGGGGTTTTGTTGTATATTTTTTAAGTTTTAGCTAAGCATACAAATGCATCACAACTTTATATAAAGGTCTAATGATTTTTTTTTAATGATGGCTTTCAAGATTTTCAATTGTACTGACTAAACTTTATATGTCATCCATTTCTTCTTGTATTTCCTCTTTGGCATAACAATGCCTGTGCAATTCATTCTCTATGCAATCCTTTTTTGTTTGTTTGTTTTCAAACTTAACTCTTCCATTTTGATGGGATGGGGGCAGATTTATTTCTGCTTCCTTTGGCTGGCTTGAAGTGTATGTAAATATATATCCGACATTTTAGAGACTATCTTTATGACGGAAAAGAAAAACAATAAATTTCACGTGAATTAATTATGATTTTGGACTTGAATTTCTAAGAAAAATATTTCTTTTCATTCTAAATAATAAAGTTTGTTTAAAACTTTGATCTTGTCTTTGGTCATCACTTTTTTTCTGCAAATTTTCTTTCTATTGTTTTATCATTTCAAATAGAATGAAAATTAAGTTATATTTTGATTCTCTTGTTTTTTTTTTTTTTATGAATTCTCTTTTTGTGCATATTTTTCTCCTTTTCTTTATTTAAAAACTTAAAACAGTTTGGTTTTCTTTGAGGAAAATGAATTTTATTTTATTCATACATTTATTTACTTGCTATCCAGAAAATATGTTATCCAATATTTTATTTTTTGCTTAATTTTATTGAGGAAATGATGCTTTTATTTTTAATTGTCTAGTTCTGTAATTTTCGCAGAATAAAAATGTTAAGGGCATGCAATTTTTTTTCATTGAATTATTTAAACTAGGAGGATCTGTGAAAATTCCATAGGATGAGAAATTTATTTAATCAACAAATATGTTTTGATAAAGCTGGTATTTTTCTGGATAGCACAAAAATTAGTTTAGGGACAGAAAAACCAAGAACATACAGCAAATATGAGATTGTTAACATTTCTATGAAAAAAGTGTCCATTATATTTGGAACTGACCCAAATGAGATAAATTAATAAGTACTAATAAATACTCAGAAAGTAATATTGTGCTACATAGTTCAATATAAAGAATAAAATTTCATTGTAATCTTTAATTTACTTCAGTCCAGTATCTCTTGGCAAACAATGTTTTTTCCCCCTGTTTCTTTTAAATATTTCTTTTTTTTTTTTTACCTAACATTTCACTGTCTTTCTTCAGTGAAAAACCATTGCATGTTGAAATAACTACAGGTTTCTTTCTCACACCGTACAATAATGATTATATATTATTATAATGATATTTGAAAACCAGACTACATTAAAGCAGGGTCACTCTCATATTCTTGTCCAGGGTTGCCAGATTGGTCCTTTTAAAGCCAAATTTCACGAATTTAGTCTTTTTTTTTTTTTTTAAAGCAGATTTTCCTTCAAAAATTGTATTTGACCTTTCAAAGCATAACATATGGACTAAAGAAGGAACAATCAAAATAAGATATAGATTGGCATTAAGATGACACTTTATATGTGCATGCAAAACTACGTGTGTGCATGTCTATAAAGTAACAGTTCTTAGCTTGTATAAACGTACACACTTTAGATAATACAATAAACATTTTATATATCGTGATACTAAAATGTTTTACAGATTAATATTTATGAAACTGATTCACTTATTTAAAAAAATAATCTTTTGTTCTTCCCTTTCAATTCTTTGAAAAATAATGATCATTAGCAGGCTTCATCTTTTAAAGAACTTTCAGAATCAAATTGGTTTGGGCTGTACTTGACCAATGTTTTAAGTCCCAACTTCAGTTCTGCTAATTAAGTGTTTGAAAATAAACGGTTTTTTTATTTTCAAATCGTCAACACTACATAATATTGTCTAGGTATAAGCAAATGATGTCAATAATGTACACATTTAGTATGGTCAGTATATAACTCCCCCCCCCCCCGCCGATTCATTTAAATAAGAATATTGCACGCATATCATGTCTAATGAGATTGTAATGGTTTGTTGAAATCAAAATATAAAAACAGGCATGATTCACTGATTCTAAAATACATCTAAACATGATAAATTATTTAACATCGATTATTGAACTGACTTTAATATTCCTCTTCATCACATTCATTTATAAGTTTAATAGAAAACAATTTAAAAGAAAAAATTACATGGTCTGATAATCTGGGTTCAGTATTTAGATTAAAAATCGATCAGTGATGCATCTTGGAGCATGTAGTTCACAATTTTATTTTTTGGCTTTAAGCAGTCCTCAGGGTATGGCGATTTTTATAAGGTTTAGACTTGCATTAGATAGATAAAGCTGGAGAGAGAGAGAGAGAGGGAGAGAGAGCATTCTAAATTACCTTTCATGGTTAACATATTTCGTGTTTTTCTATACTATTTCTTATGCAGAGAAAACCAAATAATTTTATTTAAAATAATTTTGTCAAAGAATTGATTTTAAAAAAAAACTGTTTTATCTTTTTCTTAAGTTTGAATTAAAATATCAGTCAGAATAAATTTAAATTTGAGATTCTAGATTGCCACCAGAATGATAGTTTTGGGGTTTTATTTTTAATGAAAACTTTGAAATTTTAGCTCTGATTGTGTGTTGATATTAGTCAATTAAATCTGCTATTTTCCATGAAGTCTAAAAATTTCTGATATTTAAAAAGTTGAAAAAGATTTTTTTTTTCATTTATAATTTCTCATATTTTTTTTAACATTGTTGATGTTTGCATGTTCTGTATAATTTTCAGCTTCTTTAAAAAATAATTTATAAAAGTAAGAAAGTAAGAAAATATTGTAAAAAAAAAAAAAAAAAAAAGAGCAGAAGAAACTTATATCCTCTTCATTTCAGCATATTTCACATAGTTTAGTGCATAGTATGAAGTGTGATTGAAGTTAGTGGTGAAGACATTATAAAAGAATCCAATCATCTCTGTTCACCAAAATTTAGGATCTTGTATCCCATTATATATTAACCACATGAATATTGGAACATTGCAAAGTTTGTTAAAACCCATCTTATATGCAATGCTCTGAAGGAAAGCTGAATAGATTGAATGTGTGATTGGTATCATCAAATCTTAACTTATTTCAGAATGACTTCTTTCAGTTATTAAATGTGAATTCATCTCCCAAGGAATTTTTTATTATTGAACATTTTGTGGCAGATAAATAAATTTTAAGAAATTGAAAAAAAAAATTAACATTGTAATTCAGAAAATAAATTTGAAAGTGAATTTTTTTAGAACATGTTATGAATTTTTTTCTGAGTATATTGCTATATTAATTCATATTCATAACTTACTGCAACTCCTATTAAACTATAAGTTAAAATGAATAAATAAAAAAATACATTGGCAGAAATAAACATGTACTTTGTTATTCAATTATAGAACAGTATATAATAAAAATGAATAATAAACCCAGATATATATATATATATATATATATATATATATATATATATATATATATAGCAAAGAGAAGTAATCCACTCACCACTCTTTAGAAGAACGGAGAAAATGAAATTCAAAACATTAGATTAGAAAGAATGATCACGTGCAAATTTTTATTTTTTTAAATAAATGAACAAATATTCATTTATATATATATATATATATATATATATAAGATCCGTTGTCATTTTTAGCAATATATAAGCAGTTTAGAACCGTTGCTTGCTTTTGTATTTTAATTTTCGCTTCCTAAATAGTAAACACACACACATAGATGGGGGGGGGGGCTTTGATTTAATGGTTTGATGCTGTTTAATTCATAACAAAGTTTTATAGGTTTTTCTCTCCCCTTTTGAATAAATTTAGTTTGGAGAAAATGTTCCCTGCAATTTTATTTTTCTTGTTGGTCAAAAATGCACAATTGTACACATGTACAAACTATGTACAATACCCTTTTGAAGCAAGCAACGCTCAAATTTTATTTTTAACAACTCCATCACAGTGCACACCATTATTTAAGTAATTTCTATTTGAGATTTATTATGTATTTGAAATAACTTTCAAATTCCTTTTTTTTAATCCAATCCTTGTACCTATATTTTAATGTTATTGCTTTTTTATTTGTTTTGTAAGAGTTGCTTTTGTATGATAAGAATTGTTTATGTGACTACAATATTAAATATGAATTATTTTTTCACATTTTTAATATTGATATCATGTAGTAAAAATATAAAGTGAAAATAAAATACAAATAGCATAAATCAGAAGTAACCTGGCAGTTAAGATATTTTTCAAATAATTTGATATTTAGTGTAAATAGCTCCATCCCCTTCTGTTAATTTGTAATAAGGAAACATTGACTGCCCTGTTACTTCTAATGACTCAATCTGTATTATGAAATGATACAATTAATTTTTTGGTGCTTATTTAGAATTCAACCTAGTTTATAAAACTAAATTGCAGATAAATCTTTATGATGTATATACCCATTTTGGAATGAAGATGTCATATTCCTAAATTCATGTAAATTGATCAAGTAGTTTTTTTTTATATATAAATCATTTTCTTATGACTTTTAGTCATTTTAACAGGAAATTGTAGCCATTATGAGGCTGATTTTGATCTCGATAGTTCGAATTGAGTTGTCTCTCACTTTATTGCTAAAACATGACGGATCAAAATATGTCTCACTCTCTCATAAAATTTGATTTTCTTAGTTTAAAAAAAAACTACTTGACCAATTTACGTGAATTTTTGGAATATGACATCTTTGTTCTGTGATGGATACTTACATCACAAAGTTTTTAAAACATTTTTCTGTATTTTTGTTTTGGAAATAGGTTTAACTCTAAATAAGCTCTCTTTCCTCATCAAAAAAAGATTTAAATTGGATCTTGCAAACCTTGTGTGCATGTTAACATTTTCTAAGTTATAAGACATGTGCGAGCACACCACTACCCAGCATTAAGGAAACATTGTTTTCTTTTGAGTGTGCGGAGGCAGAGTGCCTGTATGTGTGCGTATGATGTGTTGTGCTTTCACTTGCTCTTATTCCGTATAATGTGCATGGTGCAATTAGCTATTTGTCCTTTCCCTCCAGATCATAATGAACATGTTACCCGATGACCCGAATAGGATGGAGGAGTTGAGAAAGTACGCAGCCATTTATGGGCGCTTTGATTCAAAAAGGAAAAATGATAAACCAATGTCTCTGCATGAGGTGAGTAAACAAACCAACAACAAAACAATCATATGTACACGCTCGTACAATTTTTGGACAAAAAACGTGAAAAAAAAACAAAAAATAATTCAACAGATCACTTTCATCAAACGTGGAAGTTTTACATATTTAATTTTAATGTTCAATTGTTAAGAACGTGTGTGTGTGTGTGTGTGTGCTTACCTCTATAAACTATTCTCTCCTTATAATAAATCTTTTTACGTGTGATTTTATGAAGGTGACATCAGTAGCAGTATGTCTTTCTTTTTGCTGTCAACCTTTACATTAACCATTTTTGGGGCAGGTAGACTATATTATATTTTCCTTTTGAAAATCTTGAAACACTTCCATATTCCCATTCCCTACTTTGTTTGAGTTAGTCGATTGAACAAGTTGCCATTAAGTTATCAGGAAAATCTTGTGTTGTAGCGGAGCAAGTTTGATGCTTTTCAGCTTTAGCAGTTTTAATTACAATTCGTTGGCAATTTCACTGGCAAAGGTTGCAGATGTTGGAGCTCTGCTTTTACAGTGGAGATTCACATTTTTCAGTGGATTTTTGCATCACAGTTAGAAGAACTATAAGGTCTCATGTCAAGTTGGGATAAAATGTGTGACTGAACGAGCAAAGTTGACTTTTGATAAAATTTTCTGTGATCAGCGATAAGTTTGCAACCCACTATATCCCTGATATTGTAAAGAATCCTTACTAATGCTATTGAAATGGTTATAGGATCACAATGCTTGACTTTAACAAAGAACAGATCCAATTTCTATCCACACTAATAAAATTCTGGGAGGTTAACAGCAATGTTCACAAATAGTAGAAATGTGTTTGTGGTGATTTTTAGTCAATCCATATTGGTTGGATTTTAGTGATTTTCACATTTTCAGATTGATTGGCATTAGTGTAGAAAACATCTTGTACTGCTTTTAAGAAAGCTTCATCTCTTGATATGAAACTAACATATTTAATCTATGAAGGGCATTCCAAAAGTAAAACCTCCTATATTTATTCCGCCTGAATTAATCAGAGGGGATTGCAAATTGCATTGTTATGATCACTGAACTTATACATTCATGATTTGAAAGTTTCATCTCTCTGTTGCAGATATTGACGGTATGAAACTTTGGAGAAAGCAACCCCTGTCTGATTTTTTTTCACACAGCTATTTCCCTTATGCTGACTTGAATTCATAGAGAAGAATGGGCTGGGTAAAGAAGCGTGAGGAGGGAGGGGGGAAAAAGATAGTGATAAAAGTTCTTAAATTTTTGTACTGGGCAATACCCGGTAGCCCTGCTCATTGCTAAGAAAGCATCAACCACATGATAAATCACAAGCATAGACACAAAACTAAAGATGTACAGATTTTTACATGTCAATTTGGTATTTTTGTAAATAAAACGCCTTGCTTCCATTTCTATTTTGCTACTTTTAACTACATTATTATTTTTTAAATAAGTTTTTCAAAATTAAATTTAATTATGTTTGCTCATTAAAGTATTTATTGAACCAAATTGTTATAAAATTATAAATAATGTTATTTTAATCTCTGTTTCTAAAATTGTTCCAATACTTTCGTTCTTTGTAACATGTGAAGATTTGTTAAAAATTTCAGTCGGTTTAAATGCTTCGAAATTTCTTTCAAATTTCAAAGGATCACAAAGCAATTTTTTTTTTTAACTATTAACAGAAGATTAAAATCAATAATTTGTTTACAGAGAAACTGAAATGCATTTTAGTGTATTTTATTTAATTAAATATATACTTTTAAATAGGATTTTTTTAAATTTCATTTTTTTTTTTTTTTCACTATTGTATTTTTAATGAAAAAAAATGTTAATAGGCCGAGAAAACAAATTTAATAAAGGATTGCAACCAAATTTGAAAAAAATTTCACCAGTTTGAGTTTTGTTAAAAGCTAAAAACATTGCAAGTGAACTAAATAAAAAAACAAATGTTGCTTTACAAGGATTGTCAATTTTTGCTGGTTAATAAAATGCCATAAAATAATACATAAACAATGTTGAGAATAAAGCAATTTCTTCTTGTTTGATAATTATATTTTATTGTGATTTTATAAGCAAACTAGAAATAATGTTATCCATAAGCATTGATAAATTTGAATTAAAATAACCGCTAAGAGTTGATATGCCATTAAACAAACTAGATACAAGCACACAGAGGAATTTGCATTTATTACTGTGGACTGGAGTTATCTATTCTCCACTTTAATGGAATAAGTTCAGTAGATGTTAAAAACTAAAGGTTCTCAGATAAGAACATGTTTTAATCACAAATAATCCCTGTTTTCTGTGTGGATTTGGAATTCAGTAGTAAATACGTAGATTATTGGACAAGTGTTTTCAGCTAATTAAGTTTGCTTGTCGGTTAAAAATGTTTCCCCCTTAATCGACAGAGGCTGAATTTCCATTGTAAAAGGACTCTATCACCTAGTGGTTTCTCCCTTTGTGGTTAGTCGATTTACATAATTTTGAAAATCTGTGCTGTTTTATAAATGACTACATCAAAGCCAAATAAGCAAAGCTTCAAAATCTATTTGGTCGTTTCAAACTAGAAGGAAGAGATAAAAAAAGAAATGGAATAAAAAAAATTGTGAATTGTTTTTGAGGTAGATCTGAGGGAAAGAGAGAATATAAGTGTGCTATTCTTGTCTTTTAATTTAAAACTTCTTCCCAGTTGTTTTCATCCACGTCATAAGCAATTCCTTTTTTCTCTGTGCAATTATCTTGGCAAATGTGTATCTCAGGTTGATTATCTATTTTCTATCTCGACATTGTTGTAAGCATTTTTTTTTCATTTTTTTTTCTTTTTTACAATGACTGCATCTCTCTTTCTCTCTCTCTCTCATTCTCTCATCTTTTTCTAGCCATTCGCACTTTTTCCACTTAATTTTAATTTTATTTACGTTATTAGCTTATTTGAAATGTCTTCATTATTTAAAAACAAGTTTTTTATTTGGTTCATGTTTTTCTTTTTTCCTATTTTTTTCAAGTTTTCTCTTTCAATTTAAATGATTGCCATATTTTGATTTGATTCTTTTAATTTTTTTCTCTTCTTTTTCCCCATCTTCTTTGCATATTCATTGACCCCCCCCCCCTCGCTAGCATCTCATTTCTCCATCCTCATCCATCCAATATTTTTGATGGCGTAAGAATTTCAAAATCCTTCAAGCTGAAATTTCTCCTCGCAATATTATTTCTTAATTTTTGCTCATTAAATTTTCTCGGCCTCCTTCACGATTTCACTTGTGTCCAGGTTTTTCTATCAATTGATAACATCATTTTATTGCTGTAGATTTTATTTTATTTTTTTGTAACTTCATTGATTAATGAAAAAAAAAACAAACCTTTTTCTGTGCTTAATTGTGTGTGTGTTTTGTTTTTCGCTTTTATGAGATATGATTTGTGAAGTTGAATGAATGACTCGGTCAAATTATAGACAAGCAATGTGATTTTTGTAAAGATTTTAATGTTAATTTATTATTTGAAAAGATTCCAATATTTATTTATTAATTGTGCCTCTTTGAGGATCATTTCTTATTTTAAGCAACAACCTAATTTCAGCATTTAATTGAAAAATATATAATCAAAATACAATAATCTAATTTCAATATTTAATTGAAAAAACAAAACTATACATATATATAATATATAATTGTTTCCACTATAAAACGACATCACAGCTCACACAAATCATAAACGCTCTTACAAATCATAAAAGCCAGATTGGAAGTCCTAGACTCGAGCTTTCATGGCTTATGTGAGCTGCAGTGTTGTTTGATTGTGGAAATAATTATATATATATCAATTCATGTTAAGAAAAACAAACAAAAACAAGAATTTTATACACACACACACACACATATTAGTATTCAAGTGTGTAATTTTGTTCACAGAGATTACATAAAGAATCGTGTGAATTTTACTGTGTTAATATGATAGTGCCCAATAACAAATAGAGCTATATGCACGTATGTAATCAATTTTTTTTTCATTGATGTTTATAGTTTTGTTAAAAAAGGGGCACACTTGAAATTGTTTAATTACTTTTGACAAATAGTGATCTGTGTTCTTAAGAACAAATTTTTCTCGTCTAACTGATTTTGATTTACAGTTTTTGTTTTGATTACTAATATTAAAGAGGAAGTGGAAGGAGTGAACTCTCCTCCAATTTTAAGTCCTCTTGCAGAAATCAATAACACTGAAGAAATGTGAAAGAAATCAAATTCTGGTTAAATTAAAAAATTTAACTTTTAATGCAGTTTTTATAAAGAATTTCTAATTGAATTTTCTTGACCTGTGTACAGACAAACGTTCCCATAGTATCCTTTATAATCAGTTCCCATAGTATCCTTTATAATCAGTATATTAATTAAATTGGCACTGTGGGCCAATTGATAAGATACCAGTCTTCTAAAATTTGACACTAAGTTTTATTTTCTTCTGAAAACAGTTTCTTACATTTATTCTTGTTCTTAAATTCTGTCGACATTTTGCTTTGATGGAGTGGGATAGGCAAGAATAAATGGTTAACATTTTATTTTTTTAGAGGACACAAAAATTATTGCACATTTGTTGATATCCTAAGTAACATTTTTTACAAAGAAATCCCATTTCAATCAGATAAATTATTAACATATAAAGAATCTCAGGCAATGTAGAAAATAGATTATATATATATATATATATATATATATATATATATATATATTAGGGATGGGATAATTCCAATATATTTTTAATTCCGATACAATTACCTATTTAAAATTCTTGATTCTGATACAATTACCAATTCCGATTCTTTATAAATCTCTAAATATTTAACTAGAGAGTCGTTATTACTTTAAAAACACATGTTAGATGTTCAGATTTGTTCTCAAATGTAAGAACGCACCTGTGATGGGGTATGATCCATAAATTTTAGTATTGCTAGTAGTTTAAAATAAAAAAAAAATATTCATTATGTTATTATTACTACCAGCAGTGGACGATATTGTTTTAAACAAACTCAAATAAAAAAGACAGTAAAAAGAATCATTTTGGGCATCGGAAAATAGGCACAAATTTTTGCATTATCAATTCTGTTATCCCGAAAATTTCTGAATGTTTGAATTTCGATTCCTATTAATCGTCCCAACACTAATATATATATATTAGTTTTAGTATTTGCTTAAACAGTGCTCAATACATGGGTAGAGTTTAGTAGTTGTATAAAATATAGAGTACAACATGACCATCTCCAAATTCAGTGTGAACCAGTACTTGTGAACCATCCTTATAAGTAATTGCATTCATTTCATTCATTTTTCATCATATCATAGTACTCTTCAACTAATAATTCATCTTATTAGCCTTTATCTTAGAGTGGATTTTTATCTTGATAAGTGGTTATTAGTAATATATATATTTTAGGAGGCTGCCTAGCATTACCTGATCATAAGATACACTTAAATATGATATTTTAATTCATGTAGATTATGTATTTATTATTATACTGACAATCTCCTTCAATTATTATAGTGGACCTGATATATAGTAGTTAGATCAAAACTAAATACATATATATATATATATATATATATATATATATATATATTGAGTAAGATGGTTGATAAGATGGTTAAAATAAAAAAATTAAAAATCGATTTCACAAGGAAGAACAAACAAAATCAATAAATTGTACGATCGTTTCGGAAACGATGTTATTATTGAGATAGACAATAAGTCTTGTACAATAATTTTATCATTTAGTTTTTTGAAACAAAGTCTCCTCATCAGCAAAAATATTGGGTGGGGTTTTTTTTTCAAGACACCAAAAATAAACCTAGCATTTTTTAAGTAAGGCAGATGTATCTGGAAAATATTTAAAATATAAAGGAAAATAGTTACTTTTTTGATGTTGATAAACAAAGTAAGATAAAATAAAAATAAAATAAAATCGGCTGAAAATATCCCCTCTTAAGAGGGGATATTTTAAATATTTCTAATAAAAAATATATATACCTTTTAATGGTTCGCCTTTTAAAGCTTGTAAGTATCGTCGTCAATGCATTCATTGGGATGTTAAATGTAGTTTATGATTATATATATATATATATATATATATATATATATATATATATATTATATCTGTCATCCTTTTTTTTTAAATATGGAATTGCCCAATCGTCGAAAACAAGATTCAAGCAAGCAAGACTGGACTGTCAACAGAGTTTTGTAATTATATATATATATATATATATATATATATATATATAATCCTACTTCATTCCCAGTTGTCCTTATCTTGACAATATCTATTTAAAGTACTTTCATTATAGCATTTGTTTACGTTTTCCTCTCATCCTCTGCATTAATTATCATATTTAATGAAAGCTGTGCTTAAATAATCCCTTGGTTAATATTGTGCACTGCCCTCCCTATAGGCATTAAAATCACCTGTTTTATGAATGCAAACACTATCAACTGGACTGCTAAGCAATTTATACTAAATTACTTCTCTCTAAGCTACAGCAATTGCAAATACAATTTTTTTTTCTTTCATGCTCCTACAGATTTAGAGTTTCTCTTTCTTTATCCACTTCTTTCATGCATGTCTTTTTAAATTTTGTATTTAATTTTTAAAGACACATGAGTGTTGCTCTCACTGTTTTGAATTTTCAATATATGTCTGAACACGTTTGAATGCAAAGAAACTGCATAGAAAATAGATTTTCATGCAGCAGTTAAAATTAAATCATCTTTACGGGCAGCAATATATCATTCATGGATTTTGTTTTGCTCTTTTGTTACTTATTTGATTTTTTAAAACATATTTTCTTTTTCATTATTTCGTTTTAGTTTTCAGATTTCAAAATTGATGGTTGGTTTCTTCAAGTTTTCTTTCCTTTCTTTTTTAAATTGTTTC
>NC_136514.1:43800922-43880922 GCF_053919585.1 Euprymna scolopes
TCTTCAATCTATTTTATTGTAAAACCTGTAAAAAAAAAAAAAAAAAATGTAACATGTGTAACGTCATTGAATTATCTTTCCAAAAATGTAAATATTTTCTTACAAGAAACTAAGAGAAAAAACTAGGAAGTGGGGGTGATAAAAATAAAATTAAAAACTCCTAGACAACACCGGTTAGGCACATCTAGTAGCTAATAAAAATAAGACTTTAATATATAAAAGGCAAAATTTGTGTGTGTTTTTTACTAAAGCTTTCCACACACGCGACAGATCCTCACGAGATCGATATCGTTTTAAAAACTTGACCCTTCAGATGACAAATATTGAAAAATTAGCCCAAAACATTTATTCCTGCACCCTTAATTGGGCAGTTTTGTACAAGGAGGGGTCACTTTTTCGTCAACATTTTTGCAAAGTCATCATAAGCGCTTGCAATGACTAGCCTTAATTTGAACAGCAGCGAAATCATATGTCATGGTGGCCGCTGGAGTTTTTTTTCACCATCTTTTCCTCCTTCGCGTTACAGGTTCAAGCCTGTCTACTCCTGTTTTTTTTTCTTTCTTATTGTGAGTCTGACGTAATGGGATTTTTTTCCTTTTAATACTAAAACTGAATTATTTTACCGTTCGCTTAAACTTTTTTTTAACACCTCTCTGATTGTATTGACTCCTTACTACACCACCTCTCTACACCCGGGCAATGCCGGGTACCCCCACGAGTATATTATAGAAAGGGCAAACGTTTGTGTGTATACCTCACTAAAACTTGAAAAATAGTTGGTATTTTTTTAATCGGTGTAATCCCGCAAAAATGTGTCGAAAATTTAGAAAATAGATGTACTCTTTGGGCGTTGAATGGCCATTTATATTACTTAATGTTATCAAATAGTAAACATTATTTTTAATGACATCATATAATGGGGAATTAACTTTGATTTTTTTATTTCACTGAATTATTTGCCTTATACCGACTTGAGTTATGTGTGTGCGTATGTCCAGAGAGAGGAATGGGCTGAGTAAAGAAGAGAGGAAAAGGGGGAAAAGAGAGGATAGAAGTTATGTTACACTGGACAATGCTGGGTAGCCCTGCTAGTCTATTATATAAAGGGCAATTGTCTATGTGCATTTGTATGTAAAGCTCAAAGTCAAAACCTACAAAACAAACATCCACAGAGTTGATATATTCTTGATTGGCATAGCCCTGGATGAATAATACCTAAAATTTAGAAAGAAGATATCTGGAGATCAACTGGGCAAAATTCTGTAAGGAGAGGGCAAAACGGGGGGGGGATAATTTTTCAGATGTTATGTTGTGTGTGTGTGTGCATGGCTGTCAAGAGAGAAATGAGCTTGACAGAAGAGGAAAATTCGGTTAGGAATAAAGGGAAAGAGACAGCTACAGAAGTAGAGAGATAGTTTTAATAGAGTTATACTTTTGCCCAGGACAACGTCAAGTAGCTCTACTAGTGTTTAATAAAGTGTCTTATAAGATTTTCTTTTAATTAACTATCATCATAGATTAAGCAACGTTAGAAGACAAATGAATTTAAAAATAACAAGAATGATCTAAATCTAAATCAAAGGTACCTGAATTTTCACAAACGCATTTCAGTCTCTTTTGCTCCCTTTACAGAAAACTAAAGTGGACTAAATATAGCCCACGTTACCTACCTTTATGTTTAGCATCTATGTTCCAAAATCCATAATAATTTATTAATTAGTTTCAGCATTACTTCAAACAAACATATCTAACTTTGTATATAGCAATATAGATGGCCCTAATGAATTTTTCGTTATTTGTAGAACATTTAAAAAAAAATAGAAATCTATTTTCTAAATAATTATGGAAAATAAAAAGGGGACCTTCATCTTCAGTAGAGTAAAAAGTGAACTGTGGGTTTACTTTCACCATCCTTGTAACTTTCGCTCCCCTTATTTTGTTCTTTTAGTTCTCACATACCATGACCCATGTTTCCGACAAAGGGTTGAGAATTGCTGTTTTATTTTTTTAAAAGGTTTGAATCCAACCATAGTTTTTGATAATGAGGTGGTGGTGTATTATTATTATTATTATTACCTCTGCTACTACTACTCATTAGGAGTTCTCATGCAGGTCATCATCAGAGGTTACTAACTCACAACAACTGGTGTTTCCTGGAGTCTGGGTGACAGTAGCTCTCCTCAGAATTCCAGTACTCTTCACCTCTTTCGATGATCTTTGCAAATGAATTTGCGTTATCTCAACTGCCATTTGTCATTTATTATTATTATTATTATTATTATTATTATTATTATTATTAAGCTCCTTTTATCAAGTGGATTCATGCCTTGTCTGGAACGATTTCCACTTACAAAAAATAGCCAAAAGCATTATCATGAAATGTGCAGATAGAAAAGTTACCTGTTGTTTAAGAATATATTTGGGGAGAGGGGAGGGTCAAACTAATGACACTGTTGTAATCTGCATTGTTACATTTGTTACATATTTTCCCATTTTTCTCCCCCTGTCCAGACTTATAAGCACAGTCACCCCCCCCCTTTTTTTTTTGTAGGGTTGCTTTGTTTCTTGTTTGGTTCCGTTGTCCAAATGCAAACGCTACTGCTAGTGCTACACTAAGTTGACTTTTCTTTTGTCAGTCCCTTTATTTTTTTCTATTCTTCGCCTCCCTTTCTGTAGTAGCCACTATCACCACTCCCCCTTGGTTACTCAGCACTGCTGCCGTCATGTCATAGCCCTTACCACATTGCCAGAACTGTTTGAAACCCATTAAGAATTTAAAGAATGGCTGGTAGTTTCCATGGCAACAATTTCGTAGGCGTATGAGTAAAATTAGCTTTAAAATCTTAGCATAATGCATAAAACTCTAACTGAATTATCATTCTACTCCCTACGCACGACTTTTTTTCCCCCCCTATTTAGATTTTCAAACTTTCATTCAATTTCAAGCAGCTTTGATGATTAGCATTAAAAATTCAAAATATTTTTCATTTTCTTTCTTTTTTTTTTTGTAATAAATGCCAGAGGACATGAACAATTTGAATTAAATCTACCAGAAGACACAAATCAAATGAGGCTTTAGCTTATTTGATTTATTTTTTAATCTTTAACACAGCATCTACCCATCCCCATCATTGTGGATGTTGTATTTGCTAACCAAGAACGAGTCTATCAGACATAATAGGCAAGATTTTTAAATGTGACAATGATTCATAATTGAAGAATTGTTTAAAATTGTTATATTTCCTTGATAAAATCATTCGATGTTGGCACTATATTAAAATTTCAATATTCATAAATTTTTTGGCATGTTTAACAAAAAAATGAGATTGAACATTATTTTTTTATTATCTTGTTAGAAAAACTAAACTTTTATTACACAATTCTTTGAAAACTCATAAGGACATGATTATGTTTAATAACTTCTACTTTGTTTTTGAACTTTAATAAAAAAGAAATTCTATTTAATTTATCCAATAATGTATACAACGTTTATATTATATTTCTTTTAGTCTGTCTGTCTGTTTGTCCATTCCATTTTTTCTTAGAAAATACTGGGCCGATCTGGCTAAAATTTTGTATGTCCATTTTTATGTTAAGGTGCAGCCAACTTTTTATTATGGTATTCATTCAGTGCACATTTAGGGATTAATAGAGATTACCACTACAATATTATATTTAATCTAGAAGTTTTCTCAGAAACTACTGGTGTAACAGAATGCAGACGGGCATATGGCAACTCTATGCAAATGCCGAGCTGTGTACGAAAAATGGCGAGGAAGAAAAACAGGATATAAAAAGAATAACGTGTACGCAGACATAGGATCATGTTTTATTTGGGAAAGTACCCGGAAATAAATATCATTGTTTCAACGGAAAAAAAAGTGACCTGAGTTCTTTGTTTTGGTCTTCTTTGCAATGGAGTCGACATGTTGGATTCTTACATGTTAACACTTGTGTAAATGTAACGTTACACTGGGCTGATCTGGTTGAAATTTTGAATGGACTATTGTTATGATAAAGTGCAGTGAACAAAGTATTATAGCATCGATTCAATGCAGAGTTAGACATTAATAAGGATTAGTATTTAATGTAAAAATGAGCACAAATTTAACCATTAATTTTCAACTATCAATTTGGCATAAAGCACTTATTCTACATCAACTAGCTATAACTTTTGCCCATTTTTTCTTTTTAAAAGTCTATGATTCTGATGATGAATTGATTTTTGCAGCATAAATAGAAATGCTTGTAATTATTTTCTAAATCCTCCAATGTTTTTATGGATATTCCAAGAGTAAGAAAATCCTAGAATAACTGCATTTCAGATGTTTCTTTTGCGGTCACGTGTTCATGGGAAAATGCTTTATGATTTTTTGTGATACCCTAATGTTGGGCGTTGCTACTTAGTCATGAATTCTAAGAATAACAAACAAGTACTTTAAATGTTTGTTTTTTTTATTTGCTTGTTCCATGATAGCTTTATAGATTTCACTCATACTTGTTGCTTCCATATTTTGACGTTTGGTTGCTTGAGAAATCTTTTTTTTTTTTAACTTTAGTTTTCATTAAAATTTAATTCAATTTTCCAAATTGAGTAATATTATTTAAATAACTTATTTAAAACTTTCTCATTTGGTTTTGTGGACAGTTTTTCATTAATTTTTAAATAAATTATTGAAAACTTTTCTTTTTGTTTTCATGAGCATGTTCTTATTTCCAATATGGCAGGATTTAAAAACTGAGAAACGTCCTCAAAATTAGGTTCAACAAACAATTTTCCATCATTATGATATGCTATCACGGCTAGTGAAAAGTCTACAATTAATTAAATAAAATAGGTCTTACTTATCTATTTAAGAGATAAAAAAACGAATATAGTCTAAATTTAATTTAATTGGTTAATAAAGAAAATTCATTGATGTTTGTGTAGATTGGTGATCTTTTAAACCAACACATTTCAGGTGCAAACATTGTGTCAAGTCAAATTGAAATTTGTATAAATAACAAAAAATGATCCAGTAGAAAATTAATTACAAGTAAAAATAGATTTTATCAAATTATTGAGTTTTATCACGTTTTAATGTGTAAGAATTTTTCTGCCAATTCAGTATGACAAACTGTCTTATCCCCCTTGATTTAAATTGACTTAAATTAAAGGTTCGCCATTTTTAAACACAGTATATCAGGACATCATTTTGGATGAGTTTTTATTAAAAGTTTGCCGCATCATTTTTTTCATAATTTTTAAAATTTATACTAATTTCGACATGACACATAAAAGTCAAACATCAATTCATTGCATAGATTACTCGTTATCTTTTTATAAATTTATATAATACCCTTTTTCTTACCTGTTCCCAGATATATATTCTCTCTCCATCATGTTTCAGTCCTCCTCCTCCTCCTCCTCCTCCTCCGTCTAAATATGTAAGCTGTTAGCTGTATCTGAACCGTTGCTATGGAAACTAATTAACTAAAGTTTAATATACGAACAAATGGATACTACACAAGTATTTAAAAATAAATTGATATAAATATAGTTGAACATAAAATCGTTTCCTTTTAAAAAAACAAAATTAGTTTGCTGAATTTTAAATTCTATTCTTTAAAAAGAAATCTTTTTGAAGACATCAAAGTAAAATGAATACTTTAGAAAAGAAGTGTTCGTTTTCTTACTCAAATTGGAGAACATTTTTTTTTCTTTCTTTTCTTTGCACACGAATGGTTTTGGAAAAATCCATAAATTCAGCTGAAAACTTTTGTAAGCATTCTTATCCGCTTGATTAATTAACATATACTTGCACTGCGGACAAAAACAAATTTTCCTTCATTAGAGCTGATGAATTTTCATTTTTGATTGTTTCTCTTTTCTGGTTCAGCTTTTAAAGACCCGCACTACACCCCCCCACCCCGATCAAAACATTCAGCTGTGTGTGGCTTGACATGCATTCTATAAATTTAACATTCAACAGTGGATTCTTTTAGGCACCTCTCAGCTTAAACAGATCCACTGGTGACTGATTTAAATAATTATATATGCAAACTTATGTTGATATATGTATCCAAATTATGTAGGATGATTTTTTTTCCAAGGGAGGGTGTGTGTACTTACATTTATCCTAAAACAAATACCTATATATATATATATATATATATATATATATATATATATATATATATATATATATATATATATATATATACACACACATATATGTGTGGGAGGGTATTTTAGCTTTAAAATGAAATATGGTTAAGAAGAAATTTAAAAAAAAAAAATTTCAAAATGCTATCTAAATAAGATATCCAATTTTTGAATTCGTTTTTGAAATTATTTTTCTATTATGAATATTTAAAAAGAAATTAGTAAAATGCTTTTAGTAACTTGTTTATTTAACAAATATAATCTTTTTTTTTTTTTTTACATCTCTCACATATTAATTGTAATATAAACAATTTTTAGAATGGCTTTGAACAAAATAAATGGAGACAAAATGTTTTCTCTATCATTTTGCTTCGATAATCTGTTGTCGAAAGTATGTTAAAGTTTATTTTAACATTATAAAAAATAATGTAATAATGCCCTCCTCCATATATTTCCATTTATTCTGTTCAAGGATATATATATATATATATATATATATATATATATATATATATATATATATATATATTTATATATTTATATAAGTTTATTTCATGAAAAAGAGGTTAACATGGGCAGTCTAAATTTTATGTAGTGATTATTGAATCTTAATAAATATAGAATTAGAAACATTCCATGGTAACCATTTTGTAAGTTACAGCTACTCATAACTATTTTAATTAATTTTCTTATTAATAATTAACAATAAAAGAAACATTCTATTTTCACATTTTTATTTTTCTTTCTATCAGTAATCTAGTTTTTCTTTTCCCTCTCGCGCGCACACACACACACACACTTTATCAAACATGATTTCCTAATAGCCTCAACTGAAACATTTGTTCAGTTCAAAAGTGGATATATTAATGCTTCCATTTAAAGAAAAACAAAATGTTGCTACATTTCTGTTCTTTTTGTCCAACCATTTCCACTGACATCTTTCATTCTCTGATAGCTTTGTTAATTTAAAAACCAAAAGCTATACTTTTGTTTCATTTTATGCCAGTCGAAGTTCTCAGAAATCAAGGTGCCCCTTCCTAGCGCTAACACATGATCTCTATGAGATGCATAGATATTCGAATGTCCCATTAAGATTCTTATTTACCTCTGAAACACTGAGGTTTTTAAAAAGTTGAGAACATAATTTTCCTCTCCCCAATTGACTATTTAAATATGTTACAGTATATCTTTCTTGTAGTTTGTTGGTCTTATTCGATTCCAGGACTAGAATTCGTCTAGTCTGGTGGAGAATCCAGCTTCGTGCTGTTACTTGAAGTAATTTCACTTGGGGAAAGTGCATCATTACCTGTAAAAAGCCAGTTTGAGTTAGCCATACTGGGGAGATTTTTTTTTGGGGGGGGTGTAAATACTATGTGGTTTTCAATATTTAGTCAGGGTTTACTTGTATGGAAAAGTATCCTCATGCCAGATTATCCTGACAAAACCCTTAGACACTTGAGGATAATATCTAATAGGTATTCAAGCTCTCTCATAATATATATGTACGTGTGTGCATGTGTCCAATTATTCGTAGTAATATTCATTTCAATAACCGATTACAAATCAGAAATGCAATAATTTAATTTTTTTTAAATATAGGAAAAATATTGAGTTTCTATTGAACTTTACTTGTTTGATATTAGAGAAATTCCCTTTATTTGTTGAGCATCCATCGTATAACCATTTTAAAAGCTAGGAAGACATGGAAACTGAGATATAATATTAAAATTGGAATTTGTACAAAGAAAATTGACTAAACTAATTACTGTAATAATTATAAAGATAGATTGGAATCCTTTGGTTAAAATTACTTTATCAGAGATACTAATAAGGAATGAAGTAATTGAAACTGTAAAAATAATTAATAGAAATTTTTAATTATAAATAAGTTTTTTAAATAGCTCACTTCACACTGAAAATTTATAACCAAAAAACATTACAAAAACTAGATTTTTTTTCTAATAAAGTGATATAATTTGGAAAAAATTGCTTAATCAAGTTCAAAATGCCTCTCAAGTATAATTCAGTTTATTTTTTAATAAATTGGATGAATTGAAAAATAATGGTAAAAACATAATTTACTGCAACATTTTTGAGTCTATCTGATGAAATATTTATAAGAGGATTTGATCTGTGCATTCATATTATAGATTCTGTTAGATTTGCTTTTCTTTAAAGTTCTGATTATTATTGATTAAAACAGGATATTTGCAAATAAGCTTAAATAAATGTCTCGTTTGTGACCTTTGATCTGTAATTTATTTATAAAAAACAAATCTTTTTTCTTTTTCAAAAAGAAGCGTTTGCTTGTAATTAAAGAAATTGTTTGATCAAATAGATTTACTTTCGGTTATCATTAAAAAATAAATCAAACAGCTTTACTTTATCCATACATGAAAAAAAAAAAGCAAAAAAAATGTGGATTACCAAAGAGATCACAAAAGAAAATGAAAAAACATTGAAGTGATTTTATTGAAGGTTTTGGAAATATGTGAATTACTTTGGTTATAAAGCACTTTAACAATGGATTGTGTGTTTAATTGTTGACAAGATTTATTTGCAGTTAATTTACTGTTAATTGTGTTCATTATTGTCTTTGCTGCATTGTACACTATTAATCAAGTCTTTGCATACATTTAAATAAATATTATGTCTTTCATTAGATACTCTTAGTAGTAATATAAAAAATTTACAGATTAGTTTGAGAAAGACCGTTCCTCACACCAACAAGATAGACAAGGTCTCACACACACACACACACACATATATTTATATATATATGTATATATTTATATATATATGTATATATTTATATATACATATATATATATATATATATATATATATATATATATATATATATATATATACAGTGGCCCCTCTGCATATCAGCTATTCTGTTTACAAGAAATTTGAGACACAAGATGTCTTCCGAGCAAAGATCTTGACTTAGATACGAGAAAAAATCCAAGTTAGGAGAGTTTCCAGATGCTCCGCTAGGTGACCAAGTGGTCAAGACCGCTCAGCATCAGCTCGTCCCAGTTAGCACGTCTCCTTTTTGTGACTTTTTTTTTGTGGCCCTAACCATAAGTTTGAAAAAAGGAAATGAAAAGGTGTCCTTTGAGGAAAAAAAAAAAAAAAGAGACTGATGTTGATTGAAATGAAGCAAGAGATAACAGGTAAACAGGGCGTGATGATCTCATGAAGCAGTATGATAGGTCATCATCGATGATCTGTACAGTATTGAAACAGAAAGATGCCATAAAAGCTATAAAACCGATCAAGGGTGTGACTATTATTTCCAAATTGAGAACGAACACCCATGAAAAGATGGAGAAACTTTTGTTATGGATACACGATAAGGAGCTAGCAGGAGATCCTCATAATAAACTTACATTTTATTTCCTTAATATCATCTTATTTATCTTATTACTTTGTTTACTACTTTTTATGACCAGATAATGCTGGGCGGCCTGCTATGTATATATATATATAAGTGAAATTGTATGTGCGTCCCCGTGTGTGTACATTTTCCTGTCAAACTACTCTGTCAATTTTCAGTTTACAGACTCGGGATTTGACATAAGGGGTACTGAGATTTGGGAAAATCTTTTTAATCGGTTTTCGGCCAGAAATTTGGCTGTCAAGGGGTCAAAGTTCAACAATTTGACCTTTGAAAACTCTACCAAACTCCTCCGCCAGATTTGGGTCGAAACACTTGAAATTTTAGATGTAGGTTACTTGGACATGAATCAAACTTTTTAATTTGCTTTGAGTCCCAAACATGTTAAGGGTCAAAATTGGGGTCAAAGTTTTATAAAAATTGACCTTTGCGGTCTCTACCAAATTACTCAGCCAGTTTTTGGTTTAAACATTTGAAATTTTACATAAAGTGTATTCAGACATAGGACAAGCTTTTAAATCGTTTTTGGGACGAAAATTTGGCTGCCAAAGGGTAAAAGTTAAAAAAAATTTATCTTTGCCGTTTTTAGCAAACTATTCAGCCACTTTTGAGTCTAAACATCTGAAATTCTACACAGAGGGTATTCAGACATCTAGCAAGCTTTTTAATCAGTTTTTGGGTGAAAATTTGGCTGCCAAGAAGTCAAAGTTGAAAGAGTTGACCTTTGCAGACATTACTATATTCTCCGCTATTTTTGGGTCTAAATACTTTAAATTTTAAATGTAGGTTACCTGGACATGAATCAAACTTTTTAATATATCTATACATATGCACATAAAGTTATAAACAGTACATCAGACCGGAGCAAAGCCGGCCTGAATTGCTAGTAAATAAATATACAATGTGTGTGAGAGTCGTCTAAGTTTAGATCACTAAATTATTAAGTTTTGATATTAGAAAATTAAAAAACAGTACCGGACATTAACTTAGTCCTTAATTAAAGAGAGGTTGCAAAATAAAAGTAGAAATTATTGATACCTCCTTAATGAGAATGTGTGATGCAAAAGATGAAATGGATTTGCATGGTGTTTGATTTTCTAGGATTTAACCAACGGTCCTATTTTTTTAAAAGAATTTTTTATCTATAAGTTGGCTTTTGATAAGACACTACTAGTAGTAATATCTTACTAATAATACTTTCATCAGGAAATTGGATTCTTCAGACTACTGTTCTCATCTTGAGTGTTATTTTCACTATGTTTAGATTGTTATAACATCGAACCTTCTTCAGGTGTATCTTGTCAAACTTGGGAATCTTTCTGCAGGGACCCGTGGCATAGTGGCTCCAGTACATGGAAAAGTTCAATTGTAAGTTACACTCTCCTTGAGGTCAAAAGTTTCAATCCTCAGTGCTAGCAGCATTCAATACTACAGTTGGCTGACAGAATGAGGACATGATACTCCTGTGAATTAAATAAAGGGTTCCATTTGAATTTCCATGTAGATTCTCGAGTTCAAAAGAAAGATTCCCGAGTTCAACAAGATATACCTGAAGGTCAGCGGTTACATCAACTGAAACTTTGCGAAAATAACATTCAAGACAAGAACAGTAGTCTGAAGAATCCAAATAATAAGAATAATCAATGCTCACCTCAAAAACTAAGAAACGAGAACATTGACCTGTTTAGAGAAATTTGTTTAAATATTTGGTTTATATTAAAAATAGTGATTACAATTTTTACCTGAATTCATTTTTTTTTTTTTAATAAATATATTGTTGTTAATAACTTTTCACGGTTGAAATAAGATTTATAACATTAGCTGATTATTTATTAAATAAGAATTGTTAATGAAGATTTACTGCTTAACACGAAATTACAAAATTAACAGAATTAGAACATCAACTTCTCATTTTATCTGAGTAAATGAAATTATAATCAATTAAATCTATCGACTCAGCATTGCATGGGAATCTTTATTTTTGTTTCACTTTTTTGTTTTTACTATGACATTTGTTTCTGTTACCAAATTATTATTTTTTTAATAAGATTTTGAAAGTTCAATTTTTTTTTTTTATAACATCCAGTGATTAAATGAATTGAACCAAATTGTTATATATAAAAATAACTATATAACCATATATTTTACATACATACATACATACATACATACATACATACATGCACACATATATTCTACATATAAAATCAGTGTTTTTAAGGTAATGTTTTAATCTATTTATAAAATTATTGGAAGTAAAGTTTCCGAAATTGTCAATCTTTTAATCAAATAAAGGTTTGCTAAAAGTTTTAAAGCCTGTTTAGATAACATTCTTTTCAACAGTTTTAATAATTGAAACTTCAAAGGGTCAAAAAGTAACTTGTCCTTTTTTTTTACAATGATTAAGAAATGATTAAAACGGTTGACTTGTTTTGGAAGAAACAGATACATTCTAAAAGGTTTAATTTTGGAATAAAACTTTTAAATAGGATGCTTTAAATTTCATTTTATTTTACATTATTTCTTTGTTTATTTCAATAAATTTTTGGATAATGATGATGATGATTTCACATTTACCTATTTGAGCATGGCCTCCATAAATAGAAAGCCGCTCCACTAAAGTCACATAATCTGCTTGTGTTGCAGAATAAAGTGCAGTTACCACGTAGACGATAAACGACTATTGCAAGGATTATTGAAAAAAAGGCGCAATTTTAAATTAATAATTAAATACGGTTTTAAAAAATAAAACTTCACTAGAGTATTTTCCCGGCAATAATATACTCCCCCTTTAATTGCATGTGTTCAAATGTAAAAGATTTTTTATTTATCAGAAAAGAAAATTCAGTTACATTTGAACCAGTTTTATAAATCCCTCAGCAATTTGTTTGAGAATTGTAACAGTTTTCTGATTATCCTCGTAATAATTGTCTATCGCCTAATCGTGGTCAGCGTACTTTGTTCTGCAACGTCAGCAGATCTCACAACTTTAGTGGAACGGCTTTCTATTTACGTAGGTCACGCTTGAGTAGGTTAATATGCCTAATAATAATGAATAAAAATAATAATCCTGAGTGTAATTATCAAAATTCCATTGACGTGAGAAATACATGTAAATTTGTATCCTATTTATTTAGTGTTTTTTTTTTAAATTATATTTTTTTTAAAAAGTTAGCAGTGACCTTTTCTTTATTCTTTTGTCTTTCTATGTTGTAGCTTTTTCAGTCAATTTCGAATGACGATGTTGCATCCATTATTGTTGATCTGTTGATATTTGTTTGGTTTGCACAAAACATCCCTTGGTGTTTTTATTATGATATTAGCGATTTTCTTCAGATCACCTATCAACTTCATCTTTTTCTGTTATCAGTTGATTCAGCCGGTAATACTATCCCCAACAATTTACACACAATTTTCTCCCCTTCTTTCTTCTTTCTCTTTTTCCTACTCCATCTTTTACTTTGGTAGCACCTTACTTACTTTAACAGACAAAAGTAAAGAAGAATTCAATAACATTATTTATTTCAAAGAGACTTGTCCCAATTTTGAAGGCTGATTCTTCCCATAAAAAGAAATACTTTTATTGAAATAGATGAGCTTAGTTTTCTGTTTTAGTTATTCAACTTTTTTTTTTTTTTTTTTTTTTTTTTAACTTTTTCATTTACTGGGGAGAAATAGTTGATTAAAATATTGAAATCTTCCCACATTTCATTTCAGCAAGAAACATGGTTTTTAGTCATTTGTTTTCATGTCGATTTTGATAGCTCTTAAAAATGATTGCAAAAAGAAACTTCAAATTGATTGTTGCCGCATTAAAAAAAATAAAAAATAAAAAAAAAATAAAGACATGTACACATTATGTATGTATATCTCTTTCTCTCTCATACACACACAAATTGAATGTTAAGTTATATATTGGATTTTACTTTTTAATACTACTAATAATAATACATGACTTCATTTAATATTCAAAATTGTTATATTAATGGCTTGGTAATGCCACAGGGGAGAAAACCAAGCAAAAAAGCCCTAAGCAAAATTCATCCCCAAGCAGCAAAACTGAAGCTGGCCTGTCAGGACACTATATACACAAATGTAGGTGAATTTGGGCATATTTTATAGGTTTGAAAATATAGGTTCTTTTTTACCATTTCTCATAAAATTTTAACCATAGGATAGTATTATAATCTTCAAAAAGCTTGCAAATTTTCATGTAGTTTCGTCCTATAAAACCAAAGATATGAGTTTTTCAATATTCAATTTAGCTACCAGTATAGATATATCCATATATATATACCACTTTTTTTGGCAATTTTATAAGTTCCAAATCTCAGCGACTATTGATCAAAATTTAACAAATGAAGGCTCCTTGGAAAGGTAATGATCTGAATTGTTTTGTGGGTCATGTGCCATTTGCCCTTAAGGTCGCTCATTAAGGTGATCATTCATCATACAGAGCCTATTTTTGGCACTTTTTTACAGCCATAAAATGTTTCAATCATAGTCATTTGTTTTCTTAGTTTTGCATATGAATTACAAAATATCTGATATTTCCCCCAAACCTCTAGCCTTGATAGAGGGGAGACAAAAACTTTCTGCTATGGTTTCAAATAATCTGAAATAACATGTTCTATAGGGAGGTACATGCATCACTGTTTGTTGGTGAAATCAACAACCGAACACAAAACACAACTTATAACAGGCAAACATGTGCACACATAGTACTTTTTCATAGGGATACACAATCGTTGAGTTAAAAAAATAAAATATGTTTCAATTTGATTAAATAAATATGATTATATTAAATCTATGACTGAAACATGTTTTTAAATATTTAGCAAAATTATTTTTGTATGAATAAAACTGTTCATTGCAAGTAAGTAGCTTTATTTATTATTGATTATTATTACATATATATTCTTACGATTATAAGAAAATATATACTATTGAGGCATGTATTCAATGAATAATATTCCGAATTCTAACAAATATTAAGCTCAATAAAAGTGAATTTTCACTTTCAGAGCATATATATCGTTAATTAGGACCAGAAGATGTATTTAATTCACATTCAGAAGTTTTTATTCATTTCTTTTTTTATGAAGTATGTCTTACATGTATTTTGTTGAATAGTGGAAGACCACTAAACAACTCATCAGAGACAATGGTATTTTCTCCCAAAAAGTGTTTGAAAGTATTTTATACAGAATGAAAAAGAGTTTAGAGGAGAAAAAAATGTAGATGATAGGAAATGGAGATATTTAAATTTACGAGTGTGTATTTAATACATCTTTTGGTTTGGTAATGATAACTAATGATTGAGATATATTGTTTTGGTAAAATGTTTTTTCAATTATATTTCACTCTTTGTGTATAGCAATCCTTATACATGATATGGCATATATAATATATAATATGGCATAATCATATTGACACACTAGTTCCCGTCAGATCACTGAAGTGTGGCAACGTTGAGCCTGCTTATTACTAAAATGGGTGACCAATTTGGGAATTCCAGGCTCGGTATGTAGGAGGACGTCGACACCTCCTTGCAAAAGTTGCAAAAACCTAACGTCATCATCTCCCCTGACAGGGATATACATGCAACTGGGGGCTGCTTGTGAATTTCATACTCCCATGAAACTTCCTCCCAAATAAGTTTAATGCCGATGCGCATGAATGCACTACAATGCAGTATTGTATACTACATTTGTAAGTGTATCTTGTATAGTTTCTCACTTGGCAATACAGTATTGTATACTACAATACTGCATTGCCAAGGAATACAGATAACAGAATATAAGAATTAGCAAAGATGTGTTCAATCTTTCTTTAAAAGTCTCCCCTCCTCTCTCTCTCTCTCTCTCTCTCTCTCTCTATGTCTGTCTTCTTACAATTGGTTCAATTTGATAAAAAAAAAATTGACACTTTTTGACCTAGTTTTTGTGCTGTTTTTCGAACAACTATCATTAAGAATAAAGAAGTAATTATCCTTTACCCTCATTCATCAATGTCATCTTTAGTGACCCAAAGAGAATGAATATCAGAGTATACATTTTTTTACCCCAACAAGATTTGGGTTGCACTGAATGATGATGTAAGATTTGTAAGTGTATCTTGTATAGTTTCTCACTTTTAGCCACACACAATTACGACTGTTCTTTGAATAATAATAAAAAGTTTAAATGCAGTTGAGTCTTAACAAAAAAGTTATCCTTCCACCCAACTTCTGCAGATATCAATTCAACAAAATGTATGTTTCAAATTGAAACAAAAGGAAAAATAATCACTTTTCTATTTCTGCAAAGAATAAATTAAATGTCAAGTGGATAAAAGAACAACGCAATAAAATATGCAATATATTTCAGTGCTGTTGTATGCAGAAAATACACAACTACAAGAATAAAGTAAATTTAAAAATAATGAAAAGTGTTCATTGTTATTCATACAACAAATTTCAATCAAATTTTATTTTGTCCCTTTATTTTTGAAAAAAGGTTTTGTGTTGATCTTTTATTGTAAACATATTCCATATTTATGTTGGCAAATGAATCCATTATATTTTCTTTATCAATATGGAATAATTGACTGAAGGAATTTGACAACATTTGATATTTTTTTCTTCTTTTTCTCAAGATGTGTAGATTGTTACTACTACTATCAGCACTGCAGCTCTTTTTGATTTTTCTGGAGTGCAGTGTCGGTACAGTGGATACTGTCACAGACTATAGGATTGGTAATGCCGAGTTCAAATCCTATTAAATCTATTGAGTTAAATGATACACTAATAATTTAACAAAACATGGCTAATGGTGATGATGATACTGAAAAATAAATCAGTTAAACTAAATACAAAACGGAACAATATGTATATATTTTAATAAATTTTGAATGCTTTAAAATAATTGAACACTGTTGAATTTCTTAATACTAATCTTATCAAGAGATAAATATATTAAAATTTAGTGGGCAATGATTTTTCGTCTACCTACTCCATCTTTCTCACAGAAGAGATTTTGGGAGTCTGTCTCTGCTCTATCGATACGTTTATGGTAGATGTTCGATTGAGCTCTAATCTATGGTCCCTCCCCTTAAGATGTTCTCAACAAATACTCGCCTAGTTAAAACAACTGCCAATAACTTTCCTCACTCCCTATCTGTCCTCAAAATTAAATGAAAACTCCATGAGCAAAGTTTCTTTTCTAGAACTGTCCATCTGTGGAATGCAATACTGTTTATCTACTTCCCAGATGATTATAACATGGTCATATTCAAGTCTAATGTGAATAAATTTCTATTGAATCTTCCATTTAGATAGTTTAATCCTACTCAATTTCCACCGTGACTGATCTTGTCTCACCATCTACCTAACACTTAACCCTTATCCTTGAATGGTCTTCAGGCTTTGATAAGTGGTAACCCTCCAAGTAAAAATATATATCTTATGACACCTGATGAAATAAAATTTCTGTACAAATTTCAGAAGAATGAGCTCAATAAATTCGGAGTTTGCTGCATACATAAAATGGTACATTTACTTTAGATAGACAGAAATATGTACAAAATGGCTGATTGCTAAATCATAAAGAAATCTTTTAATCAAATGCCACATTTCATTAAGTTAATGGATAAAACAATTTTTCTGGTTTTCATATTTTCATATCACTGGAAAGAAATATTTCAATGAAATGAATAAGATTTGATATTAATTTTAAATAATTAATTAAAAGAAAAAACTCTTGATTATGATAATTCTGATTGAAAATAATGAAATTAAATGTAATTTTGTCAAAAGGCAATCTGTGTATTTTGTCGTTTCCCCAACCCCATTCTTTTAAATTGTCTGTGTGACTAATTGAGTTGATAAGAATGATCGCCTTCATTCTCAGATTGACACTAAATATTATTTATGCATTCAATGTGACAAGTAGTAAAATGTTACCTAAGCATAAAAGTAATGAGAGAGAGAGAGAGAGAGAGAGAGAGAGAGAGAGAGAGAGAGAGAGATTCTAATGAAAGGATATTTGGAATTGCAATACTGCAGACATTCTTTTAAGCCATCGAGTTACTTCCCTTGGTCTTAAATATTTTATATGGAATAGTAAAATGGTGCTTGTGTAAATTGGTGATCTTTTAACCCAATGTTTTTCAGGTGAAAACATTATTACGTACTTACTTGTCATGTCGAAATTAGGATAAATTCTAAAAATTACAAAAAATGATCCAGTAGAAAAATAATTACAAGTAAAAATAGAATTTATCAAATTATTGAGTTTTATGTGTGTTTTGATGTGGAAGAGTTACACAACCAATTCTGTATGATAAACTGACTTATCTCATTTGGTTCACCATTTTAAAACATATGTCAGAATGTAATTGTGGGTGATTTTTCGTTGAAAATACATCTAGCACACTTTTCACTGGATCATTTTTCTTCATTTTTTAAATTTATAATAATTTTGCCATGACGTGTAAGTTTTATGCGTTGATTTAAAAAATCACCAACCTACACAATCAAATAATTTAGTAATCATTTATCAAATAAATGATAATTATTGCCTCATATGTTTGAGAATTTCTTAAATTATTATCAGTTTGTCCTCTGTACATCTCTATATATTTCTTCATGTAATCTTAACCTGATAACATCTTTAAAAATAAATTAGGTGCTTGTGTAGATCGATGATCTTTTAAACACATTTCAAGTGAAAATATATCTAATAAGTCCCTTACTATCAATTAAGCTCCAACACCTGTCCCACTGCAGCAACGTTGTATCTCTGTGTCTGTTTCATAAGTACTTTAATAGAATATGCTCTGATGAACTCGTAGCACTTGTGCCCCCTCAACATAAATACTCCTGGCAAACAGCAAAATCCACTCCTCCATTGTAGAAATCTCTAGATGCCAGAAAATTTTCTACTGTAACAGCTTCTTCTCTCGAACTGTTACACTTTGGAATTCCCTCCCTGTTTCCATCTTCTCTGGCTGTGCTTACATGTTGAAATTTAGATGTAATGCAAACAGACATCTTGCTGTTCAATTCTCCACAATCCTCTTTTGGACAAAATCTCAAATAGTGGCCTCTTACATCCAAGTAGCAATATACCTGGTTTGGGATGAAAGAATTTTTTTTTTAATTATTCACACCCTCCCACTATTTCTCTCGCTATTTGCCCCTTTTTGTATGTCATTGTTATCTCTTTTGTGACATCATCCATTTGTAAATAAATGCATATATATATAAATGCATATATATATATATATATATATATATATATATATATATATATATATATATATTATTATATTTAAAGTGATGGTTGTGTAGTTCCAACGAGAGAAAAAATGTATATTTAAAAGAGTGTAGCCATCAACAATTGTGGGTTTTTTTTTAAAGGTTTTCATCATATTTTTATTTTAAAATATTTTTATAACGCGTTTCGAGCTTAGGGTGTGCTCTCTTCAGATATTTTCGTAAAAAGTTTTTCTTTAAAATGGGAGTTTGTAGATATGCCTCCGCTGATATTAAATATGTTTTTCATAGTGGTGCGATGCGTGTGTTCAGTGTTTAGACATTCTGTCTCCAACTGTAAGTTGTTCACTGTGACCGGTCAAAGTTAGTTTCAAAGAGTGTTTTTTAGTCCATATGGTGAAGGTTTTTATGGCTTCTTTAGGGTTCTTTTTAAAGACTTTCTTTCCCCATGTATAGCATACACTCACACACAATCACATACGCATACATATATATTCATGTACATGTACACATGCACACGCACACGTACGCAGACACACACACATACACACACGTACATACATAGAAATATATGTAGGAGCATACATATATACACATATACATACCCACCTACACACCCACACACGTACTCGCATACATCCACCGCTAACAATTATTTTTATTTTTTATATATATATATATATATATATACTTTTTTTTTTTTTTTTTTTTTTTTCCAACCAAAACACGCATGTATATATGCGCTTAATCATTCAGACATACGTATACGCACCCACACACACACAAGTAAGATGGAGAATAGGTAGAAGATATATATACACACACATACACGCACATATGTACACACATATATGTATGTGCACATACACTCACAAACATCCACATACTATGTAGGCACATACACATACACACACACATGCACACACACAGACATATGCAGGGGCTCACACATACGCGTATATCCATATTCACACGAACACATTTACCCACTCATACATGTGCATACATATGTATATATATATACATACACACACATACATACGGATGTGTATACACTCATCCACCCATATATATATATATATATATATATATGGGCACATGCACTCACAATCACACACACACATACATATTCATACATCCCACCTTATGTATATATTGGTTGAAGTTTCCTTTCCAATCCATGCACATATGCATACATGGATTCGGTCACCCAAACATAAGTGCACGTATACATACAAACAAGATGTAGCATAGATAACAGATGATATATAATTATACACACACGCATACACAATCATATGTGTACACCCACGCACACACACATATACACATGCACACACGCGCACACATACACATACATACGTTTAATTTCTAGTTGTTTGTTTTGTTAAGAGAAATGGTACTGTACTGGGTATGGGCGCGCGCACCCGCGAAAGTGTGCGTGTGCCTTATTGTGCTTTTTTGTTGTTTCGTGTGTGAGGGTGCACACCTACCCAAGCATGCATGCGTGTAAGTGTATTTTGTGTTTTGCCTATTTATGTGTATAATTATGGAGAGATGTTTAAGGCGAGGTTAAACTTTGTTATGAAATTTTTTTCTTGAGTTAGCAAGTAGAAGTAGTTGTCAGTTTGGAAGATGGGCATTATCTCGAATCTGCCTCCACTGCATGCGTGTATATGTTGTGATACATGTAGGTGTCTATTTTCCGCGATTTGGATGTTGGATCGGTGTAGGGCTACTCTATTACTAAGGTTTTTTGTAACGCCTATGTAGGATTTATCGCATGCTGGACATTTTATTACATAGATCACGTTTTTTGAGGTGCAATCTAGGTTTTTTTAAATTTTGAATGTTTGTATGGGGTTCGTAAATGTGTATGTGTTTCCCTCTAATATTATGTTGCAGACTCCACATCGTTGTTTGTTGCATTTTGTGACTCCTTTTGTTGCGTCTTGATTGAGTTTGGATGAGGTAAGAATGCGTTTTAGGTTTTTGGGTTGGCGTTTGCTTTTTATTATTTTTGTTGTTTTAAGGAAATTGTTTAGTTTGCTGTTTTGGTTAAGTAGGACGAGGTTTTTCGTTATCTCTGTGAAAAGTTCTGGGTTGTTTGTGTTGTGTGTGGAGACGTATGTTAGGATTTGTTCTTTGTTTCGTTCTTTAGGGGTTCTCAAATCTTCTACTGGTATATTTGTCGCAAGTTGGATCCCTTTGTCTATAAGTTGTGATGGGTATTTTCTTTTTCTTAAATTTATTCGTAGTTCCTTGAGTCGGATTTTTCGAAGGTTATTGTCCGTGATTATGGTGCAGATTCTACGTGCTAGGGTGTAGGGAATTGATTTTATGCAGCTTTTAGGGTGGTGACTTTTAAAGTGTAGGTATTGTTGGGTGTCTGTAGGTTTGCGGTAAATGTCTGTGATAATGTTATTGTCTTTAATCTTTATCAGTATGTCTAGGAAAGGTAATTCTGTAGAGCTTTGTTCTATGGTGAATTTAATTTTTGGGTGTAGGTTCTGGAGTATGGTGTGTAAGTCTGTGATGTCCCCCCATGTGGGTTTCCATAGGATGAAGCAGTCATCTAAGTACCTTTTCCATGATTCTACAAACAGTATTTTAGTGCTGTGGCCAAATTTTTGTTCTATTTTTTTATACAAGGTTTCTTCTAGGTAGGCTAATGTAAGGGTTGCGTAAGTCGGTGCCATTTTCGTTCCCATTGCTGTACCTAGTGTTTGGATGTAGTTGGTATTGTTGAATTCGAAGGAATTATTATTTAGAATTATGTCTATACTATCGATAATGAATTGCTTTGTGAATCTGGGATGTAGTGTTTGTTCGTGTCTGTTGATCCAAAATAGTATTGCTTCTTTTCCTAATTCATGGGGTATATTACTATATAAACTAATAACGTCAAATGTAACTAATAGTGTCCCGTTTTCTACTGTATGTGGTAAGGTAGTAAGAAAATGGATGTCGTCCCTTATGTAGCTCTTAACTTGATCTGTGAAAGGTTGTAATAAGATGTCTATTAAGTTGCTAAGTCTGCTTGTCGGACAGGCTGGTCCTGCTACAATGGGTCTAAATGTAAGGTCGCTAGGGTTTGGAGCGTTAATATATTCTGAGTTTTGTGTATCGATGGCAAGTTTTATTGTGCCAGATTTGTGTATTTTAGGCAGTCTGTAGAAGTTGTTGGTCTTTGTAATGAAATTTGTGAGGAAGTCCTTTTCTTTCTTTTTTAATATTTTGTTGTGTGTTGTACAAAGTTTTGTGATTTTTGAGATGGTGGTGTTATCTATGTTGGTACTAATGGGTTTATAGTAGTGTTTGTCATCCAGTAATTCTGTAATTTTTGTTTCATAATACGTTCTGTCCATGATTACTACGGCACTGCCTTTGTCTGCTTCTTTTATTATTATGTCATTATTATTACGGATCTTTTCGAGTGCTTGTTTTTGCTTATGTGTGAGGTTGCTTGTGGTTTTGTGTTTTTTTTGGAGGTTAAGGTTCCAGAGATTTTCGAAGTAGCTGTTTAGTTCTTTTGTGTTGTTCTGTTTATTAGGGAAATATGTTGATTTGTTTTTTACTAAAGAATCATCTTTGTCCCCTTTGTTATCTAGTGTTTCTATTAGTCTAAATTTCCGTTCGAATTCTTTAAGGTCCTTTTTTAGTTCTGCTATATTGCTTTTAGGGGTGGGGCAGAATTTGAGGCCCAGCTTCAGTATTTCCATTTCGTTCTTTGATAAGGAGTATGTGGATAAATTGAGTGTATGCTATACATGGGGAAAGAAAGTCTTTAAAAAGAACCCTAAAGAAGCCATAAAAACCTTCACCATATGGACTAAAAAACACTCTTTGAAACTAACTTTGACCGGTCACAGTGAACAACTTACAGTTGGAGACAGAATGTCTAAACACTGAACACACGCATCGCACCACTATGAAAAACATATTTAATATCAGCGGAGGCATATCTACAAACTCCCATTTTAAAGAAAAACTTTTTACGAAAATATCTGAAGAGAGCACACCCTAAGCTCGAAACGCGTTATAAAAATATTTTAAAATAAAAATATGATGAAAACCTTTAAAAAAAACCCACAATTGTTGATGGCTACACTCTTTTAAATATATATTATTATATATATATATATATATATATATAAATTTCTTTGTGCCAAGCAAGATCATCAAAGTTTTAGTAGTATATAGATAGCAAAGTTTGAAATTATTTCTCTTTCATTTCTGATTGAACATTTTTTTTATCAACTAATCTATGTTGGCTGTTGTTCACATAAAACAATTCAAACCACACCCAGCAGGCTTTGTCATTCACAAGTGGTATTTCTTATCTCGGCTACCAAAGTGTTTTTCTATTTTTGAATAAATATGCTCTCTCTCTCCCTCCCTCTCTCTCTCTCTCCCTCCCTCTCTCTCTCTCTCTCTCCCTGTTATATTTAATGAGATGTTAAAATAATTTTAAACTTGCTTCAATTTTAAAACCCCACTGAAGCTCTTATCTATACCAGATGAGAATTTTAATATAAATGTTTAAAATTCCGTTGATAGCATTTTCATTGATCTGTCATGCTTTAGTTTAAAATCATATTTCATTGGTTCGTCAAACTATAGTTTGAAATAATATTTTCATTGGTCTGTCATGCTGCAGTTGAAAATAACATTATAATCCGTCTGCCATACATATTTCCATCGGTCTGGCATCTTGCAATTTAAAATAGCGTTTTCATTGGTCTGTTATACTGCAGTTTAAAATAGCATTTCCATTGGTCTGTCATGCTGCAACTTGAAATAACATATCCATTGGTCTGTCATACCTTAGTTTGAAATTGCATTTTGATTGGTCTGTCATGCTGTAGTTTAAAGTAGCATTTCTATTGGTCTGTCACACTTTAGTTTGAAATAGCATTTCCATTGGTCAGTCATGCTGCAGTTTGAAATAGAATTTTCATTGGTCTGTCATGCTGCAGTTTGAAATAGCATTTCCATTGGTCTATCACACAGCTTGAAATAGCATTTACATTTGTCTGTAATGCTGCAATTTGAAATAGCATTTTCATTAGTCTGTCACACATATCAGATGGGCATATCTTAAAATTGTTTGTTCTCATTACAAAATTGACTAATTTAAATGATGAACTTTTCATAATTATAATTATAACCTTTCACCTATCGCAGATGGAGTTGTGAGCTAGCTTACATTTTCATGACAACATAATAAATCAAAGCAATGGTCTTAGTAAATTTTAAAAATATATATTTACATGTTTTCGATGTATAAATGTTAAAAAGAAGTGAGACATGTTGATTTAAATATTGTTTTTCAAACTAGTTTTGTAGGCCATTAATCTTTTAATGAGTTTGATCTTTATTTAGTGCTTCACACTGACATTCTAAGCTAAAATTTGTGGTTTCAATAAAAGATTTTGTTTTGTTGTTGCATTTAAATGTTTTATTTCTTCATCTGTAGATCTCAGTCAATGAAGCAGCAGCCCAGTTATGTCACCATTTGCCAGCATTGTTGACACGGCGGGAGGATTTATTTCCATTGGCAAGGCAGGTTGTGCGAGAAAGTGGTTATCAATATTCAAAAGGTCACTCCAGGTAATTTATCATCTTATCTTGACATTCTTTCAGGATATATTTTTGAAATCATATGAACAAACTAACAAAGATTTGCAATTTTTTTTTTGTTTTTTGTTACTCAAGTTTTATTCAAATAAAGTTAAAGTTTTGTTATGATTATTTAACAAAAATAGTTTTCTTTTTTTTTCATCAAACTATTCAATTTTTACTTGAAAAATAAATTAGAAAATATTTTTAATATTATTTTGATAATAATTATTTAATAATTTAGAAAATATTTTTAATATTATTTTGGATTTAACATTAGAACTTAGACATTTATTGGTGCTTTTGCCTTATAATTGGATATAAAAAGAATGCATTTTAAGTAAAAACACTATGTAATTATGTGTCAAGTCGAAATTAGTAAACATTCCAAAAATTATGAAACATGATAGAGTAGAAAAATGTTATGTAGTAGGTCGAACACAAGAAAGTATTTGTTAGTTATTTATCTATCTGTCGATCTATCTATCTATCTATGTATATATCTCAATATCTCTCTCACTCTAGTTATCTATCCATTTCTGTATCCATCCATCTCTATCTAACTGGAGAGATAACAAGAATGTTGATACAAACTGTCAAAATATAATAAAATCATATCATGGACAAGTTTACCAGAAGCATCGGATCAGCTGATGGAAGTATGTGTACTTTACATGGTTCTAGTTAGCCGAGAAGAATAATCAGCAGTTGGAATTTGGACACTGAGCAGGGTGGACGGTTTAATTACAAGAAAAAAAAAAAGATTTCATGAGCAGAGTGTCTTTCCATAGCAATCCATTGGTACACAATACTGTGAGGCTGTTTCCCGGCTGACAAGCATGACCATTTGAAAATCAAATGTGAATAAGTTCCTGTTGAACCATTCTCTTAAATAATTAAGCCCTACCCAAGTTCCACCATCACTGATCATGGTGTCTCACCATCTACCTAACACTTGACCTTTATACTTGAGTGGCGTCCAGGCCTTGATAACTAATAAGCCTTCCTCCCACAAGTAAAAAAAAATAAATAATTGAATCATGGAGTTTTAATTGTTTATTTATAACCAGTTCCATATGACAAACTGTTTTATCTTGTTTTCAATTCACTTTCGCTATATTAAATTAGAAAATGGTTGATCAAAAATAACAATGCTTTTTTTTTTTTTGTAAAAAAAAATAAATTTAGTAGATCTTCTACTCAATCATTTCTCATAATTATTAGAAATTTTACTAATTTGTACATGACACGTAAATATGTAATAATGTTGTTACTTAAGATGCATTTAATTTTTTAGATAAATGATTATAATATACACGCATTAAAATATTTTTAAAAAACCATCCAATTCTATTCAAGGTAATGATAATGTTTTGATTTAGAAAAAAAAAATGGAAATGTACTTTATTATTTATTTAAATAAAATAGAAATATATTTTATTCTTATAAATAAAACAAATATATTTTCTAATATAAAATAAACAGAAATATATTTTATTCGCATAAAAAAAACAAAAATATATTTTATTCTCATAAAAAAAAAAATTATTCTTATAAATAAAACAGAAATATATTTTATTCTTATAAAAAAAAAACAGTCCAATCCTATTTAAGGTAATGATAATGTTTTAATTTAAGGAAAAATGTATTTTATTCTTACCAATTATTTTCTTTAGGTTATTTGTGTTACTATCTTCATCTTTTTTCTGAATTTTTGAGATGAGGATTTATAATTGGTTTGGATTATTCAAACTACTGTTCTTATCTTGAATACTATTTTCACAATGTGTCAGCCGATGTAACCTCTAACCTTCAAATGTGTATTATTGAACTTAAAAATCTTCCTATAGAACTCAGAAATCTGCTTGGAATTTCAAATTGAACCCTTTATTAAACTCGCAGGGGTGGCATGCTCTTGTTTCGTCAGCTAGTTGTATTCTTCATATTCCACCTTGTTTAAGTTACACCAGCTAAAAAGTTATGAATATAGCGGTAAAGATGAGAATAGTATTCTAAATATTACAAATTATTAATCCTTATCTAAAACCTTCCTGCAACGTAAATTCTTTTCTCTCATGTTAAAAGAAAAACTTTGTCCACTATTATCCTATAAAACCATTTCACTATCAGACTAAAAGCAAATAAGTCTTTATGCAAAAAGTTTGCTCCTAAAAATATGCTCATTTTAACAATGAAACCAAATGTTTATATACAATATAGAAGAAACCTTTCACAAAATTATAACAATGCAAATGAAAGTAATCCTTTTTTATTAAATGACATCCTTTTCTTCCGACTCTCTTTCTCCCAATTTTTCAGATAACTTCATAACCTCATCTTTAAGAAAATGTTCAGTTTTTTCCACAAAAACCTGTTTCAGATACCTTTTAGTTTTCTAGATTGAAATAAGTTTTTACTTTAAAAGTCTGTAAAAATTGTTGTAAATTGTAACTTAAATTTGTTTATGGAATTAACTATATACAATATGGTTGGTTTGAGTGTTATTAAGAAATCAAAAACTAGATTAAATCATTTTAATAAATTCCATTATTCATGGTGCTTCATGTATGACATTCCAAAAGTGATTTGCAATTCAAGGGACGCTACTCTGTATTCATTATCAGCTTTATTTTAGAAAAAAAAATTATATGATAAACACTTTTTATGAATTTTTAAATTCATCGAATTAAACTCGTACTGAATTATATATTTATTGAAAATATTTTTTATTGAGTTGCTTTTTAGAATTTCTTAAAGTTAATAAAATATATTTTTTAATTGATCTTATAATGCTGACATTATTTTTTTACAAATCCTAAAAGATAAAAACCAAATTAACTGGAAATATAGAACATCTTAAACTTTAATAATTTAGTATTCCTTGATATAAAATAAATTAAAAGTATGCATTTTTTTATCATTATTATATAAGTCGAATATATGTTCAATAGAAGCTTACAATTTAAAAATGTGCCATTACTTTTAATTTATTTTATCAATAAAACATACAAAAATTCCTTGAGAGCTGTTCAATATGAATGCCATTATCAAGTATTCATCCATATTGTGTTTATTATTGTTTGTTTTTTAAAACTTATTTCGTTGTTTTACAAATTCTCGATTTATGATTTTTAAGTTGAATTTATTTATTATTGATTGATTGATTTATTAAATGAATTGATTGAATCCTAAAGGTAACTTTATTAAATATTCTTTTTATTTGTAATAAGTTTTTCTTTTTACCATTATATATAAGTTGTATTTTTATTCAGCAACATTTGTTTCTTAAATTTTATTTTATATTTGTTTTTGTTGGTTGTTTCTTTTCTTTGTTCATAAACTTTTTATTTTTATTGACATTTGAACCCTGTTGAGTATTTCAAATTTTTAATTTTATTTCATTTATTTATTTTTTTTTTTTTTTTTATCCATTTCTTTTCTTGGCCATATTTTCTTTTCCCTTTTGAGCTTAACACTTGTTTTTTCTTTGAAGTTGTAAGGGGTTCCTTATAGGGATAGATTTGCCAGAATTTGTTATGTAGGGAGCTGGGCAGCAAGATGTCTGTTCACATAACACTTGAACGTCTTTGTATCAGTACATTCAAGGAAGTGTTGGCTTGGGAAGGAATTTTAAAATATAGATGTTCAAAGGAAGAAGCGATTTGAGTAGAAGGCTATACAGCATTTAGGAATCTCTACAGTGTAGGGATGGGTTTTTCTTCTTCCTCTTCTTAGTTAATTAATTTCATAATTATTTTCCATGATTATAAAACAAATTGATAAAATTGCCCACCTGTTGCTCTATTTCCTCATTTCTTATTTGATTGCCACAAATTTTTATTCTCAGCTCCAAAATCAACATCTAGATCATTTTTTCCTGTTGATTGTGGATAAAGCTGGTGCTGTGTAGTTCTAGGAGGTCGACCCTCCTAGGCTTTGTCTTCTCTCCTTAAAAAGGCAGTTAGTTTATTACTAATTACCTACCTTTACCGAGGAATGCCAACAGGGCTGCTCAGACATCTTTTACAAAGTGCTCCCCCCATGAGGGTACTATTTTTCAATCCAACTTTCTGACTCTTGTGTCGCATTTCTCATTGTGTGAGAAAAATAAATACCTTTCTATGTGATCGAGTGATGCCAGCCTGTAGTCGACGGACATACTTTTCAGACTGATTCACAAAGAAAAAAAATACAATTAAATGTTTGTTTGTTTAAAATTTTCAACCCGGTTTTGAGTCTTATTTTTTGTCTTTGCAGTAACCCCAAACAGCTGTGGGCAGTCGAAAGTCCGTCCGTCAACTGCAACAGGTTACACTCATTTTTGATTCTTTAAATTTTTTGCTTTTTTTTTTTAACTTAGAAAATGTTTCAAAAATTTTTTTTGGAAAGCATGAAATACTTCTTGTAATGTAGAATTATCGGTAAGATGCAAATACTTTATTTGTTGCATGTGTTTTACACGCACACCATTTTCAATCTACTTATCTGTTCATCTCTAAATGAACGTTTCATGTGTGATACGTTTTCCATAATTTGCCAATGTTACACGCATAAGGGTTCTCTCATTGCCTCATTTTTGCCAATCAGGAAAATTCATAATAATATGTAAAATGGTAAAATTATTAGATTTTTTTTGCGGGGAGGGGGTCTTTGTCCAGACTTCAACGTAATTAAACAAACAAAAATACAGAAAAATGTTTGATCTGTCATGGAATAAAAATTCATATTTCAAAAATCACATAAATTGATCAATTACTTATTTTTTAACTGAGAAAATTAAATTTTATGAGGAAGTGAAACATTGTGTTTTGATCTGCTATATTTAATAAAGAAAGACAACTCAATTCGAACTACCAAGATTTTAAAATCAACCTTGTTATTATTAGTAGTAGTAGTATTAGTATTATTATGTCTGGAGTATACTGTGAATTGCTAAAACCCACAAGAAAAATAATTTCCGATGTGGTTTTTGGAATATGACATTTTCGCTATGGGGTACATGCATCATAAAGATTTTTCTGTATTTTTTTTTTTTTTTTTAACTAGGTGGAGTTCTGGACTTGCACCATTTTATTTTAATTATTCAATTCTGTTGCACGTTTAGAAACTGTCTCGTCCGATTATCATAATCGCTTTTATCGTTAAACTGCATGTCTGTGTTTTTGTTTTTATCTTGTTAGATTTATATTTCACAATGCATGCTCACGAGTGAAGATCAAATACGATCCTTTTAAGAGTGATAATTTGGGGTCAAGATGTTCATGTTTTTGTGTTGTAAATGAATAAACATTGAGCAAAATGTACAAGTTATAATTCTTGGTGCTTGTGTAGAGTGGTGATCTTTTAAAACAATGAATTTCAGGTGAAAACATTATTGCATCATGTCAAAATTAGTATAAATTTAAATAATTAAATGAATTGATCCAGGATATGTGCTAGATCTATTTTTAACAAAAAATCCTCCACAATTATGTTCTGTTTAAAAATGGCAGAGTCTTAATTTAAGTTGATTTAAGTCAAGGGAGATAAGTAAGTTTTTCATACTGAATTGGCTCTACAAGTGTTCCAAATAAAACATACGATAAAACTTGATAATTCAGTAAATTCTATTTTTACTTATAATTATTTTTCTCCTAGATCATTTTTCATAATATTTTTAATTTATACTAATTTCGACATCACAGGTAAGTGCATAATGCATTGGTTCAAAAAAATCAATGTATAAAAGCATCCAATTCTCAAATAAAAAAAACACTTTGTAAAAACTAAGACTAAAGAATACAAATTACTCAAGTAAAACAATGTTTTGTTAGTCTTTAAAAAATAAGTCACCTTTTTTTATTTCTTTTTTGTTAAAATTTTGTGATTTTTTTTTTAAGTAGATAAAAAAATATAGATTTTTTTTAACTGATTTGAAATTAACAGATTTTAATATCATTAATATGATGACTCATATGTATATATATAGATATATATAATATAAAGCTGAATGTCTGTGTGTGTGTGTGTGTCTGGTGACGAATAGGCTCCTATATGGTTGACTATTTTAAAAAACTGATTACATATAATGATAGAAGATGTATCGAGACACAGGAATAGGTATGTTTGATCTGACAGAACGGTGGTTCATTAAAATTCTGGGGTCTGCGTTCACACCTGGTCCACAAAGTATGAAAATAAAAAATTAAAAAAAACGTTTACAAGTGTTTTTAATATAGATGTACATAAGAATACTTTGATAAGTATGTTTCAGCTTAAATAGGGATGATATAATAAAATTGTAGGGTCTGCGTTCGCGCCTGGCCTCCATAGAATGGAAATAGGCACAAACTTTAATAAAGACTTTTGATATCTATCTGCGTAAGTATACTTTGATAATTATGTTTCAGTTTGAAGAAATATGGTATAATAAAATTATGGGGTGTTCGTTCGCACCTGACCTCCATAGGATATAAAATATGTCACAAAGTTTAACAAGGTTTTTTAATATAGATCCACAGAATATTGTGATAAGTGTTTCAGTGTGAACAGGTATGGTATAATAAATTATGGGGTTTATCTATTTTATTTTTACTTTCATCATATTTTGCTTTGGTTTTGATACCCCCAAATTCGGAGCTATCTTTTTACAACCCTTCCTTTTCATAACCTATCATACTTTCATAAATCAGAGTCCATTTTCTGTAGACTGTTTTTGAACCCAGTCAACGACGGGTACTTTTGCTAGTATATATATATATATATATATATATATATATATATATATATATATATATATATATAATGAAATCACTCCTGACAAGGAATGAGCCATTTGATATGAGGTAAAAAAGAAAATACTACTTCAAAGGTCAAAACTAGCCAATGATAAATGTTTATGACAAAAACATCAATTTTTCTCCCTTTGTCAGAAACATTGTTCATAGAATGTGAGGACTAAACTCTATATGCTATAAAAGCTCTACCTTGTTAAACTGATAAGCTATTGAGCTTAAAATTATTTGTAGATTTGGAACAGCTCACATATACTTTGTTTGTAATGTAATGGTAAATTAATTCATAACCGTTGTTAGCTAGGGTTATTGCATTGGTTTATGATTTCAGAATAAACAACAAAATTAAACAGCATAATCTCTCATGTAACTAATATTTGTGACTTAAAGTAGATATGGTTTTGCAAGAATTCAAATGGTTACCTGTAATATGGTTTTCTCTTGGGTGTCAACTTTTTTTTGTCTTTAAAAGTCTGTCTTTATTAAAAAAAAATTTTTTTTCAATTCACAATAGTAGTGCATACATCCTAATTTTACAATGATTGCGTGCATAGAATAACCTTCACCTTATTCAACATTTTATGTTTTTTGTTGCTTAAGTGATTATTTTTTACCCAATTTTTAAACTCTTCTCGGTTCAACTGACTCATCATAATAGCTCATAACCAATTTTTATTGATTATCACTGCAACATAAGTTAGTATATAATGCTAAAACATTGTTGTTGGAATTAGCTCAAAAAATAACTTAATTCTAGGAGAGTGGTTTTGAATTTTTGTTAATTACTATTATTAGGCATTGATTTTTTTAAATTTAAAAAGTAAATGTAGTTAGAACTTTGGTGTGAATTACTTTTACGTATATCAACAATATCTCCATCTTATTTGAAATAATTTGCTTTGATTACCTTTTCATTCATATTTTTTATCACACATAACACATATTTGTGAAGGTAATTTAGTCACTTCTTTCTTCGGCATCTCTGTTTAAGACAATTTAAACAATTTTCTTAGCATTATTTTTGTTTTTTATTAATGAGTCACCAATTTAAAAAGTAAAAACCCACTTGAAGATCAAGATTAATTGAGATGGATAGATTGTGGTGTTGGGACAATTAATCTAAATCAAAGACAGAAAAAAAAATCAAAACTTTTTGAGGAATATCAGAATTGAAAATATGCACCAATTCTTTTTATTGTTTTGTTTTTCTTTGTTTTTGTCTTAGAGTTAATTCCACGTTGCTGTTAAAATGATTAATATTTATTGATTTTAAAATAACAGTAAAATTAAAATCTGTAAACCACCATGCACAAGTGTATTTTTATGTTTGCAAAAATAGATGCACATATTATATGCTTTTTGCAGTAATCCGAAAATAAAAAATAAAAGAACTGTATAGATAAATATTCAGAAATTAAAAAAAAATTATAGCAGCATATTCTTTTCATTGTTTTGACTCTCAAGTATATATCCGACACAGATACAATTAATCAACCGAGGACCACATCACTTTACATAAAAACATATAACATATCAATGGATATATAACTGAGAATCCAAACAAGAAAAAGAACATGTTGTTGTCATAGACCTAGTTTTAATAAGAAGCCTATTTTGTCTCCATAACATCACTTTCTCTAGTTCAGAAAAGAAAGAATCAACAAGATCTTGACCATCAATGCTCTTTGAAATGCTGCCATAGTTTTGTTGTCAATAAATGATTTCAGAATATAATTTTGGAAAATCATTAATGAAAATTAAAAATAGAGTTGAACGAAAAGTAAATCTTTGAGGTCATCACCGTTGATACTATATATATACTGCAACCTCTCTCCCACAGGAGAGATGTTGTGAGCCTGTCTTTGTTTTATCATTACTACCATGGCAGGTGCTCGTCTGAACTCCAATCTCTGGTCCCCCCTCACCAATCTTTCATGAGAAACACCCGCCTAGCTGAAACCACTGTCAAAAATTTTCCCCACTCCTTATCTGTGCCAAAATCAAAATTTAGATTCCATGAACAAAGCTTCTTTCTTAGAAGTGCACGCCTGTGAAACTCTGTTCCGGTTGCCTGTTTCTCACCTGACTACAACCTGGATGTCTTCAAGTCCAATGTAAACAAATTCCTGATGAACCGCCCCCTTAAGTAAGACACTTTATCACATCTCCAACACTAACATACTGTACACACAATAACCCTTATCCCCGAGTGGCTTCCGGGCCCTGATAAGTGTAAAAAAAAAAAAAAAAAAAAAAAAGATTCGTGCATGCGCAGTTGTTAGACAGTTGACAAACAGATGAAAGCTGATGACCCCCCCCCCCCCCAGTACCAATTTTTCAATTTTGACCTCTAAGCAGCCCTTTTTTTTTCCGGATGAAAACTGATTATAAAGTTTTCCACATGTCTGAATCACACATATACACATTCTCATTTTTACAGATATATAGATAGATCAGACAGAATTTTATGATTAAGAAAATATTATCAGATATTACATAGCTAGCAAGTTTATGAAGACAATATATTCATGTCAGACCCTATTAAAGGCTCAGTGGCATAGCTAAAGGGGAAGAGGGGAGGGTCCACCCTGGGTGACAGCAAAAAAGAGGCGACACAATGTCACCCAAACAAAATTTTTCAGCCAGTCTAAGGGTGTGAAAATAGTCTGAAAATAGGATTTATTTATCATATAGTATGCAAAGTTCTTAAGTTTTTTTTTTATCTTTTCTAAATTATTAGAAACTCTTACATTTTTTTTTTAAAATTAGTAACTAAAGAATATTTTTGCCAATGTTTATTGAAAACTCTAAACCTTGTATTTTTTGTAGTTTTTAATTTGAAATCGTTTGATGACACTCATTGCATTTTCTTTTAGCTGTCAAAATTAATTGGAAAAAGAATTTAGTGGCTTTATATATATATAGTGTCGTATCTAAGGTGGGGGAGGGGCTGTCCGGGTGACACAATGTCAGTAGGGTGACATTTGAGCAGATTGCCCTGTGTAACGTTTACTTTAGCTACACCACTGCAAAGATTCTTATGTTGAGAGCTATTGCTCCAGATTAGTTTAAACATGTAAACACACACACACACACACACACACACACACATTTATTTTCTCTTTACAATTTTTCTATTGAAAAATATCTCACTTTAAAATTAAATAAAATTATCCTTTTTATTCAATCCTGAAAATATAATTTGGAAATGATTTGCACTCTCTGGAAAATAGGTTTCATTTTTATCAAAATATTCATGAAAGGTAAAATATAATCTTATTAAATGTTTTTTTTTTATGATCCATCAAAATGTCAAACAAAACAACTTTTCGGGAATCTCCTGCAACTTTTTTGGAGGATCTAATCCTCTGATTGAAAACATCTTTTTTGCGGTTCAAAGCAACTTTAATCCTCTGATTAAAAATGTCTTTAACTTGTGGTTATGTTGACAAAAATGATTGTTTTTTTTTTCTTTTTTCTGTGCAATCTTTTGTAAATTGAAAGAAAATCTTGTTTCCTACAAAAAGTTTTCTTTAATAATCTGATATTTTTAATCTTTTGACAAAAAAAGTATAAAAAAAGAAGACTAAATGAAAAAAGGATAATTGTATTTGGAACTGTTTTGCATTCTGATTGTGGATTATCCAAATTATCTATAACATATTGTATTTCTAAATCCCCATGTAACCAAGATATCGAGAAAACAGTGGTTTTTTTTTTTTAACAAAAACATTACTGTGAGATTTAGCTAGATTTTCACTGCTAGATTTAGCTTAGAATGAAATTGAAATAGATTTTGAACCAATCCCTTATTACCTGCTAACAAAATTAGTATGTTTTTTGTTAATGTAATAAATAAATTAGCAAGAATTTTAAGATACATATTGTCTATTGACCGGTATGCAGTCCTTAAATTATTTGATATATATATATATATATATATATATATATATATATATATATATATATATATATATATATACTAACGTGGGTGCCCGGCGTCACCCAGGTCTCTGGAAGTGTATGTTGAGCAAAAAAAGAAAAAAATTGCTGGTAGGCAGGCGGGCTCAAACCCGTGCCGCGAAGGCAGAAAAGAAAGTGAAAGAAAATCTGACGTTTTAGCCGATGTCTCCATGACGCGACCGGAATTCAAAAGCGTTGAAATTAACCAAAGTTAATCTAATAGTGGCGATGACTCGCTAAAATGTTGTCAAAAAAAAAAAAAACGACCCCTCCTTGTACAAAACGGGCGAGTTTAGAGTGAAGGAATTAATGTTTTTGACCAATTTTTCGATATTTGTCATCCGAGACGTTGTCAGGACCCATCGCCTCTGTCGAAAGTTTTTGTGAAACATACAAACATACATACATACAAACAGACAGGTGAGATTTATATTATAGATGTGTGTGTGTTCTGCGAGGAAGTACTGATGTGCTCCACACCTCCACACTATAAGAAAACTAAAAAGAAAAAATGAAAAGCGAACAAGACCAACAGAACTCAACGACCCTGAAGAGACCTCAATAAACCAGGGGAGGTATGAAATACACTCAACGTTGAGAATGTTTAGAGGCTCACATCTTCTTACTCCTTGGGAAAGTCATTTATCAAAATTAGCAAAAACATCTAGTTTTATAAACTTTCTGAAAAGGATATTTTCAAAGACACAACAAGATCGTCCAAAACGCGTTAAAATTATTTTTTAAAAATATTTCAGTAATTTGAAAAATGACATTATCAAATAATAAAACAAGTATAAAAAACATAGCAATTGTTAGTGACCCTACTTATATATATATATATATATATATATATATATATATATATATATATATATATATATATATAATTACCTTGGATTTATTTTATGTAATGTACATTCTGTTGCACTTTAAAAAAAAAATCATTGTAAATTTTATATCCATATCATTAATTGCTAGATGAAAGATAATGTTTTTAAATTGCAACAAAATGTACATTACATAAAACAAATCCAAGGTAATTTTTTGATTCAATTTAAATTGCATTTTTATACCTTACTTTGTAAAATTTATAAAAGTGCACTTTGAAGATAAATAAATTTCAAATTGAAACTTGTACCTTTATTTTTAAAGCCTATAGTAAAAACATTTCGTTTAACAATTTTCATGCCTTGGATCTTATCTTTTTAAGATTATATTTTAAAACTCTCCTCTCTATTTCAGTTTGTATTTCTCCTCACACCACAACTCATTTTTGCAACACCCTCTTTGTATTATTACAGGTCTGAATATTCTCTGTTTCAGTTTGTATTTCTCCTCACACCACAACTCATTTTTTGCAACCCCCTATTTGTAATACAGGTCTAAATAATCAGAAAATCTGAATTTTTTTAACAAAAACTTTAAAATAACTTTTTTAGATTAAATTTTTTAAAACTTCTTTCAGAATAGAAAATCTTTAAAACTTAATAAGGAACATATTTCATATAGGTTTCATTAACAAATATTCAGTACATAATGAGAAAAATAGAGATGAACATTTCAAAAGGACTGTATAACTGGTTACGGTCAATAGTAGTCCTTGCCAGCGAAAGTCTTTGTTATTTTATTATTATTTAAAGCAATTTGTGTCCTTCTCTTTCAGGCGAGGACTAATATGCATACATACTCGTAGCCAAATTGAATATTGAAATGCTCATATCTTTGGTTCTATGGGACAAAACTACATGAAAATTTTCAGGCTTTTTGAAGATTATAATGCTAGTCTATGGTTAAAATTTTATGACAATTGGAAAAAAGAACCTATATTTTCAAACCAATAAAATATGCACAAATTTACTTGCATTTGTATATATAGTGCCCTGGCAGGCCAGCTTCAGTTTTGCTGCTTTGGGATGAATTTTGCTTAGAGTTTTGTTTTACGTGGTTGTCTCTCCTTACGCGTTGCCAGGTAACTAATATATATGTATATATGTGTCTGTGCATTCTTATTATTATTTCACTCACAAGTTCTCACACAGGTCATCATCAGCGATTGCTCACTAACAATAACTAGTGGTGCTCTTTGGAATCTGGGTGACAGAAAGTCTCCTCAGATTTCCAATGATCTCCATGTTTGTTGGTAACCTTTGCAAATGTATTTCAGTCACTTGCGGTTGATTTCTCACTGGGAATAGCTATTGGTCTTCACTGGAATTTGGGGGCAATAAGCCCCTCCAAGGTCCCAATTCTCTTTACACTCATTCAATGGAGGTCTGGATAGTGCTTTCTCTTCTTGGTATTTTCATTCTCCTTAACCTTTCTTAACTATTTGGTGTGGTACCAGTTGATGCCAACACTACACTTGTTTTTGATGGTGGTGGTGGGGGAAGAGTAGTTAACTTCTAATTTTACGGTTTCAGCTTTCTTGGCCCCATGTGGTTTTCTTCTATCTTTTTGTTTTAATTCTGTTGCAGTTTTTGTGTGTCTGGTTTGTGTTTGTAACTCGTGCAGATTAGTTTCCGCATTCAAAATGTTTTCATTAATAATAGTAATGATACTTGTCTATTTAGTTTAAATATAGTAAAGTTTTTAAAATATTGGGAAAGAAAGCTCATTTTAAAATTTCCTTCGCATTTAGTTAGTAAAAGAGGGAAAATAGTTGCTTAACTGAAATTATTTTCAAAGATGTCTGTCAGTTTGGTGTATAATAATATGCAAACTTATCATTTGCAAGGAAATAATAAACATTTATTTCGAAAGAGAAATGAACCCAAAAATGTTTCTTTTTATTTTATTTCTTAACAACTCTTTAAGATAATAAAAGTCCTTTTTGAAATTTTTTTGGATATTTTTTTATAAAAAATTTATAATCTTTTTCTAATTTAATCTTATTTTTCTCATTTAACATGCAATATTTTTAGAAACTATTGAGAAAATCGCACTCTAGCTTAACATACATCTTATATTTTCATTGATTTCTTCATTTAATTATTTAATTTGTTTTTAAAAAAAATATCCTCCAGTGTAAGCTGCATTGGTGCATGTAAGATATGTTGCTATTCATTCATTGGCTTTAATTGGAAGTTGTGTATTTTGAGTGGAAAAAAAACATAAAATAAAATTCCATGAAATATATAGCACAAAAGAATTGAAGCCTTGAAAAATTCATTCATTTTGTTAATAGTGATTAAGAAGAAAAAAAAAAAAAAAAAAAAGAAAATGGACGAAAGAAATCCTATTTTGAAATATTAATTTCGTGCGATTGGAGTATATTTCTTTGTTTTGTGAAAGGTGTGCATATTTACTTGAGTGTGATGTAAGTAGCAAGAAACATCTTTTGCTTCCTATGACTCATATTTGAGTGGAAGAAGATGAAGAAGCCTGCGCGCTATTTGCTTAGTTAATGCATCATTTGCTGTTGAAGCAAGAAATTATCTTTAAATTAATATTTTTGTGTCACTTGAAGATTTGATTTCAATGTGATTTTATTTATCTGTTTTCGGTAGGAATTAATATCTCTTCATTATATTACATAATCATTAACATTATGCTCTCAACAATTGCAGTTCCAAGCTTTTCTACCTTCACATAAGAAGAAAAGTTCTTGTCCAGAATTCCCCTTCTATTAAAAAACAAAAATAAAAAATCTGTATAATGTATGTTCTCTTGATTAAACGAAAATATCATATTCAAAAAATTACATAAATAGATCAAGTAGTTTTATTTTTATAAAGAAAATCAAATTTTATGAGTATCCAAGAAGTGATTATTTCGCCACCATTTAAAAAAAAAATGTCAAGAAACAAAGTGAAATAACTCAATAATAGTTCATAATTACTAAATTTATGTTGTAATGTCTACAAATTCCCATTAATTGATTTTAAATGATTTTCTTTATAAAAATCAAGTTACTTAGCTGGTAATAAAGTTACAATTTTATCTAAAAAAGAAAAAAATGTTAAATTTCCATTATTGTTCAGACTACTATTCTCATCTTGGTTGTTAGGCTCACAATGTTTCGGCTGATGTAAATCTTGAATTTTTTCACGTGGATCTTTTTCAAGCTCTGGAACTTGTACGGAATTTTGAACCAAACCTTTGATTTTATCCACGTGTATATAATTGTTAATTTGTACGTATTATTTGGATTCTTCAGACTACTGTTCTTATTTTGAGTACTATTTTCACAACATTTCAATCAATGTAACCTCAGACCTTCTTCAGGTGCATCTTGTCAAACTCGGGTAATCTTTCTGTTGAATTCAGGAATCTGCTTGAGATGTTGAACTTTTGGGCAGATTCCCGGGTTTCCCGGAAAAATTCCCAAATTTGATAAAATAACACCTGAAGAAGGTCAGAGGTTACGTTGATTAAGACATTGAGAAAATAACACTCAAGATGAGAACAATAGTCCAAAGAATCTAAATAATACAAATAATCAATTCTTATCTAAAAAATGCAGAAATTTGTTAATTTGTTATTCTTAATTATTATTACCAATTTACTCATTTAAGATGAGACCTACATTCTTAGGAGTTTAAGAGTTCATAACTGGCATTTTCATTTGGACGCACCCTGGAATTAAATTGAACCTGTTTGACTGCTCAGAAGTTGTATTTTCCATCTTTTTTTTTTCTTCAGTTTTTTTCAATTTTTATATTATAATTTTATTGTTGAAAAAATTTTTTACAGAAAAAAAAAAGGAAATAAATTTCCCTTCCATTGCTGCACGTTAAACATGGCGTCAGTTTATAGTGCAGTATTCAGCTAACCCATTTTGGATGGGTGCAAAATTTGCTGTTATTGAACCTGTCAGCATTCCCCAGTAGTGGCACCTTAGGCAACCGATGAAAATGTCTGAAGGTAGAGGTAATGCCTGGAAGAATGGCCTTTTTAGATTGATCAGAACCATACTTCTATTTGATCCAAGGTTGTAGCAACTGTTCAGAAATGTCGACCAAATCCAATATTAGTCGAGACAGATTTTCACTTCATTTTCCTTTCTATGGAATGAAATTGTTGTTTAATTCATGAAACCATTGCTTTCTTCTTTTTCTACTTCTTCCTGATCCGCGCGTCTTGTAGGAGTTGTAGTATTTTCTTGGCTTGCCTAATTACAAAACAGCCAACTTTAATTGACATTGTGTGTGTGTGTGTGTGTGTGTGTGTGTGTGTGTGTGTGTGTGTGTGCAGTTGAAACGCAGTAGATACTCTGCTTTCTCTTAATTTTACTTAGCATAAAATCAGAATGAATTCTTCATCATCAGCCAACATGCATCACATTACAGATTATTGTGCGCCACTATTTATTCAAGCATTGTATTCATCTCAATTTTAGTATGCAATGTGTAAAAAAAAAAAAAATCGAATTTTCCCCAGAATATAAAATTTTATTGATTTAACAATTTTAGAATGTTCTTTGTTGATTTTATATCTGAGTATTTGTTACGACTGGCTTTCTTCATTTTCTTAACAGAGAGAGAGAGAGAGAGAGAGAGAGAGAGAGAGAGAGAGAGAGAGAGAAGTCTCTCTCTCTCTCTCTCTCTCTCTCTCTCTCTCTCTCTCTCTCTCTCTCTCTCTCTCTCTCTCTCTCTGATGTTTTTTTTTTTCTAGTTTAATTTGTTTATTCCTTTTGCATCAGTTTAACATTTTTTTTTTGGACATTAATTCAATGAAGGTTGTAAATTTCTATTTCAGGGAAAAGAGAGAGTGGAGGGGGATATTCATAAGTTAGAAAAGGAGAGGAAAAAAATGATGAAATTATAGATTTATAAATTTAAAAAATAATTGAAGAGTTAATTTTTAAAAAATATATATGAATAAAATGAAATAAATGTCTCAGATGTAAGAATTCTTTTATAACCTCCCCGCCCCCCCCCCCGACAAAGAAAAAAAGAAAAAGAAAACAACATACTATTTATGTTGTAGAGAAAAGTTTAGGCATATACTAATTTTACTCCTACTCACTTGATGAAATAAAAATTAAAAATAAATCTGAAAAAAAAAATTGAAAATGGGATCTGGTATCAAAATAGATTTGATTAATGTTTTAATTGATTTCAGTTTTGTATATACTTGTTAGTATTTCAATTGTTATCAGTGGAATGGGATCTACTTCCACGAAGAAGAATAGTCTGTGGTGTCGTCTCTGGCTTTGGTAGAGGCCATCTTGGAACATCGTGTTGTATAGCCAAGAACCACACCAACATTTGATATGATTTGGGGTATAAAAGTTACTGCTTTAGCGAAGGAAGAACATATCTATGGAAGATACGTACATAATAAAATGAAAATACAATGAAACATTAAAATAATAGAAGGGTCACCAGATAGCAATGGCTACCTAAAACATAAACACAATGAAAAATGGAAAAATACGGAAGTTTATATTTTTATATAAAAAAGAATGTTAAATTCTTTTCATGTTAGTAAATGTTCATAGTTTAACACGAGTTTAGAATTTCCAATCTTTAAACTATGCAAAAAAACAAAAAAGAATTCATGAAGTACGCTCATTTACAAAAATTATATTTTATTTCTGCACCATGCAGTGACTTATGTATCACCCTGTGTGTGTGTGTATATATATATATATATATATATATATATATGTGTGTGTGTGTGTCTATATATATATATATATATATATATATATATATATATATGAGCTGCTAAAGGCTGGCTTTGTGAGTCATTGAGTTCTTTTGTGTTGCCACCTCAGTTAGAGGAATCTCTAAAACTGATTTTCTTGACCAGGTTTGATAGGAATTTTTTTAAGTTCACACTGGACTACTACATTCGCATATAAGTGTTACTTTTTGAAGTTTGGAAAAATTTCTATTAATTAAACATACTTTTGAGTTCACCAGTCCATGTCAAAATTTGTGGAAAGTGAATTCCAGCAAAGCTGGTAGGGAAAGAGAATAAGCAATCATAGACATGACTTTTCGATTAAGTCATCACGAGTCAGTTGCCGTTAATGATTATTACTTTGTTTTTTAATAATCATTGTTGACATTATCAAAGGCTTTTATTATTTGAATAATATGTATCAATGATTGATTAATCTTATCACTCACCTTTCTCTTGTAAATACATTTTGCAATGTTTTATTTCAAGAATTTTATTTGAAAATTGAAAAGTGATGTTATTACTATTATGCTTTAGCTCTCTCTCTCTCTCTCTCTCTCTCTCTCTCTCTCTCTCTCATAATATTTTGAATTTTGTAAAATGTCTTTTTATTTGTTTAAAATATACTAGTCATCATTTTCTGTTGTTGATTCTGTGTGCATACTTTATTGCCAATATTGAGCACTCTCCCCTTATAAATTATCAATACCAATACAAGTATCTATGCTAGTGAGATTCTTTGGAAATGTTATAACTGTGATACAAGCTGTAGCTGTTTAAACTTATATATTACTTATAGCGTAGTACACACACACACACACACACACACGGTTATTTCTCATAGTTTTATTAATAGAAAGATATAAATGTGAGGAGAAATGCTTTCCTGTATGTTAAATTAAAAAAAAAGAAGAAATTCAATGAATGCAAAGCTCAACGAAATGATAATCCTATGACAAACTTGTTGGATGACTTGTGCAATATTAGATTGAAAACTGATCCTTTTCCCTGAAATATTTTGTATGTGTAAAGTACTCGATCGTTTTGCATTAATTTTGTGTTAAGAAAGAAAAGTCAAATTAAGACAAGGGAGAGGGGTGTGTGAGGTGAGTTGAGATCATTCGGAAGTAAATACTGTGAAAACGGTGGCCAGTGTTTTTCACCGGCTTCTAGATTGGCAACAAAATGTCCCATCAAAAATCATCTTCGATTCAAGTGAGTCATTACTATTAGCCTCCCAGAAGCAATTAACTCTCATCCTTAAAATGACATATTCAATTATCTTATAGAATTTATTTTGTATAGATGCATGGTCGAATTCAATACATGTATAGATATGCATGTGTATATGTTAGCATACATACATACACATCATATGCATATAATATGTATAGAAAAATACATATGTAATATGTATATCATTATATATATATATTATGTGTGTATCAGTATGTATAAAGTATTATATGAATAAAAAAGTGGGGACATTATGTATCTATACTCTTATAAATTTGGATACAACTTTATTAATGGGTCGTGAATTGCATTCACTAGCAAAAGATCTTGCTAATTTTCAGATTCTTTTAAACATTCATTTTAATTAATTCCCTATTATTTTTTTCGGTTTGCTAATGGGATGATCATCTTTAGTTAACTATTACGTGTAATTATATTCATGCAGATATTCTACATGATTTATACTTGTGTAATATTTGCATCTCGTAGTAAACACAAAACTCTTTCCATATATATTTATGTATACGTATATATTTTCGTTTAAAATATTTTGCCTACCAAACTCCTCCTAAAGTTTTGGTATACAGACATAAAATTTCATGTATAAGGTATTTGAACCCATGCAAAACTTTAAATTTGGGTTTTAGCCTGGGAAAATCGGTACAAAAGTGTGAAAGTTAAAAAAAAAAAAAAAAAAAAAAATGAAATTTGCTAGGTGAAGATCGAACGCTGGCATCACAAATATGCATACATAACATAATAGCTATTGGTTCATGTTTTAATTTTTAGCCTTGCAGCAAACATGTCTTCATAGCTCAGGCATTAACGACAGAGGCAAAAATAAATTGGAAGCTGAATGTTTTGGTTTCGATTCTCAGTGGTGGCGTATGAGTCATTTTTTTTTTTTTTCAACTTTTTAAATCATTACTATATATTGGTTCCAATATAATATGATATATATCAGCTTATTTGTTACATTCCAAAAATCACATAAATAGATCAAGTAATAGCATTTGTATTGGATCTACTCCTAAACTAATTAACCAATCATTAAGAATAATAATTATGTGTGTAAGTTTATATATTTCTATGTCTTGGATTCACCCCTAAACTAATTGACAAATGAATTTTAAATGTTTATATGATTATATATTTGTATGTATTGGATCCACTCCTAAACTAATTAACCGATCATTATTAATTTTAATTATGTATATATGTTTATATATTTTTATGTATTAGCATTACTCCTAAACTAATTAACCGATCATTATGAATTTTAATTATGTGTATATGTTTATATATTTTTATGTATCGGAATCACTCTTAAACTAATTAACTGATCATTATGAATTATAATTATGTGTATATGTTTATATATTTCTATGTATTGGATGCACTCCTAAACTAATTAACTGGTCATTATGAATGATTAGTATACGTATATACTTATATATTTGTATGTATTGGATTCACTCCTATACTAATTAGCTGATTATTATAAATTTAATGTATTATATATGTTTGTATATTTGTATAGTCATATTCCAAAAGTCACATACAATGATCAGTTTTTAATGTATTTATGTGTACAAGAAATTTTATCAAAGTAATAAAGTACTTGTGTAGTATAGTACTCATGAAAAAGCAAAGAAAATCTTACTTGCGACATACATGAAAGTTATTAAAACCGAAAATCATGTTTAATTTTCGAGTAGTGTGACTTACATATGAGAAATAAGGTGTTTCTTCACTATAGCACCCAGATAAAAAAACAAATAAAATCTTACCCCTGGCGTACAGAAAATGTAACACAACAGAAAATAAACGTATCGAGTTTTTTCATTTTTACATTAGAAAAAAGATACTTGTACAGTATCCTGCCCAAAAAATAAGGTACTTGTGTAGTATAGTACCCATATGAAAAACAAAAGAAAATCTTATCCGTGGCATACAAAAAAGTAATCCAAACCGAAAATTATATAATATATTCGAGTATTATGACATTTATATAAGAAATAAGGTGCTTCTTTAATATAGCACTCTGTTATAAAAACAAACTCTCCCCTCTAACATAGGGAAAAGTTCACACAACAGAAAATTATGTAAAGTCATCGAGTAGTTTCATCTATATATTAAAAATAAGGTACTTGTACATTATCCTACCCAAGAAATAAGGTACTTGTGTAGTATAGTACTCATATGAAAAACAAATCCAATCCTACCTGTGACGCGCATAAGTTATTTAAACCGAAAATGACGTTATATAATCGGATAGCATGACTTTTAAGTGAGAAATAAGGTGCTTCTTCACTATAGCAATTGATGAAATAGCAAACAAATTCTTACTCTAGACACACAAAAAATTTAGCACAACAGAAAATTACTTAGTATCAAGTTCTTTCATTTTTAAATTAGAAAAAATGGTACTTCTACAGTATCCTACCCAGGAAATAAGGTACTTATACAGTGAAGTACCCATATAAAAAACAAAGAAATTCTTCTCTATGACGTACATAAGTTATCAAAATCGAAAATCATGTAATATATTCGAGTAGTATAACATTCATATAAAAAATCCGGTGCTTATCCACTATAGCACTCTGATGTAAAAACAAACACACTCTTACCTGTGACATACCGAAAATTTAGCACAACATAAACTTATTTAAATAATTTTAAATATCTGTTGTACATAACCTGCTCTAGGTAAGGAAATTTTTTTCCACATAGGTGCTGTAAATTTCCTGTCCAATGAAGGTACAATTATTCCATACATATGTTGTGTAATACCCGTCCTAGGGTAGGTAATATATTCCATTGCTCAAGATGGCAAATGATACATAGACATCAAAAATTCCTCTAACCTAAGAATAATAGACATGTTCATAATTTTTCTTATTGTCTTATACGGTCCTGAGCAACACCAGGTGGCCTTGCTAGTAATATCTAAATTATTAAAAGCTATTCTTGTTTTATAAAATCTAAATAAACTACACCTTACCAGTTTTGCTTTTCTGTTATTTAATTGTTTGCATGTTTAGCAAAGTCACCTCTTCAATCCATTCCACGTGCATTTTCCCACTTACTTTTATTTTCATTAAAATAATGTATTTCTGTTGTATGTTTTTCACAAAAAAAAAATTCATATGTTAATATGTCCACTTGAATGTTGGAAGAGTGAAACTTTCGCCTAAGCAATCAGTTCATTATAAAATTGTTTGCATATAAATTTTCACAGCATTTTTCTTTAAAAGTTTTATTCACAAACTATTCTACAGGTTAATGTATTTTTTGTAAATTGAGGGATTGCTTTCATTTTAAAATTCATGTCATGCCAGAAAATAAATTTTTAAGCAACTGAAAATAAAAACAAATGTTGAACCATGAAAATGTGAATTAGAATGAAACTTCTTAAAACTCTTTGCGAAACGATTCTGTTAATATTTGCTTCTCTCCTTCTTGATATCACTTTGACAAAAGGTTAATTGAAACTTGTATACACTGCTCTATGTTTTGAGAACAAGGCTTTCATAAAAAATAAACCCAGTCTACTTGGCACTCACTGTATGGTAATGTTGATATTTAATTTTGATGTAATGTAGAGAGATAATCTCTGGGAAGAGCAGCTTTGTGGAGCAACGATGCTTTTGCATTATCTGTAAACTAATTTTATAAATGGCTAAGAAAAAATAATTGTGAAAAGGATATACTGCATCTTGAAAAAAAAGAACATAACTGTTTTGAAAAAAATTTATCTTCAAGTTTAAGACTGACATGAAATTGAAATTTCAAAAAATGTTTCTGAATATTTGAGATGAAGATTGATGATACATATTATTTGGATTCTTCAGACTACTGTTCTCATCTTAAGTTTTATTTTCACAATGTTTCGGTCAATTTAATTCCGACCTTCTTCAGGTATATCTTTTCGAACTCTGGGAATTTGGGATCTTTGATTAAATAAAAGGTTCCATTGAACATTCCATACAGACTCCTGAGCTCAACAAAAAGATTCCCCAAGTTCGACAGAAAGATTCCCAAGTTTGACAAGATACGTCTGAAGAGGGCCAGATGTTATATTGACTGAAACATTAAAATAACACGAGATGAGAACCATAGTCCAAATAATGCCAATCAAAAAAAATGTGTTTTGCCTGCTTGAATATATGATTTTTTTTTCCACATCAATTGTTTCTGTGAACAACTTTAGGATTTAGACATGTTATGTTTATGTTCCCTTTTCAGAGCCTCCTCTGATGGTTTATCGATAAAACGAGCCAAATATGACTCTTCTTTTCAACGCCAGTTTGAAGCAAACCCCAAATCCGTGAACGCAGAATTGGAAAAACTTCAACGAGAGGTTGGTTGAACTTTTGTTTATTTTCTATTTTTCACTTGTGTATATGCGATACGAATGACAAATAGATTCTCACTCGTTAATATGGAAAAATTGATCAGAATTATACATGTTCTTTAATCAAAGTAAATTTTAAAGTTGCAATAAAATTCACATAATTTGTGCTAATTTTTACAAAATTATTCCTCCTTTTAAAAAATAAATCTTTATGGAATTAGGATTTATGGAAATTGAAAATTATTTTGTGCAAACAGAATAAAAATTTGGAGAAATCAAGTAGCTACAAAAATCTTATTGCTTGTTTTATTTTAACTACGGTTTAAATTTCATGTAAATCAGAGGTTTTTGAATTTTGTAGGACGTGGGGGTGGTAAAATATATGCAAGCGACAAAAAGTTTCCGAGTGACTTTATTCTATTGTGTTGTGCTCTTTCAGACCCCGCACCCCATCACATGGCTCGGCACTGAAACTTCACAGAAATTTTAAAAGAAATTAAAATATTTATAAAGAATTGAAAGCAGATAAAAATAAACACTACCATCCAAGCAATAACTTACTTATTTAAGAGAATCACTAAGCGAGCATATATATATTAAATATAGGAATATTGGGTTGGCTCTTTGTACTTATTGTCATTTGAATTTACTCGTCAAAAGTATAAGAGTATAAAGCACATAGGCAATACACACACACATACACTCACACACACACACACACACACATATATATACATATATATATATATATATATATATATATATATATATATATATAACCATAGTTGTTAATAACTACAGATGAAAACATTGTCATGTCAATATGGAGAAACTTGTACATGTCTGTATAGTTAAATATTAATATAAGTAGCTCCATTTACTATTGAGCACTAGTTTATATACCCAGTGGTTTTTATCCTACGAATACATGATTAACCTAGACCGGGACTAATAAATATATATATTAGTCCAGGTCTAGATAAAATATATATAAAATTAAATAAGCTCAAACGTATTGAACTAATATATATATTTATATATATAAACTCACCTATATAAACATCAGAAAAATTTCTATGCAGATCAATCTACATTTTGACACTGTTGTCTTAGCAGAACCCCTTCACGTGTCGATTATTCATCCACATCGGGATTTTCTATATCTTTGTATAATTTTATTTATATATATGTGTGTATATTTATATATACGTGTGACTTTGTCTCAGTGAGTTTGAGTAGGTAACTTTAATGAGGCTCAGCATACTATAGTCTTCATTGTCTCCAGTTATGTATAATATTTCTCACCAATTTATTAGTGGCTATTCTATTAAAGTAAGGAGAAAAAATATCTTATACTGCAGACCAGTGGACCAAATTCCTTCAGATAAACCCAATTACAAATATATGGACGATGAATCTCAAAAACTATGTGCACAGAAAATCACAATAATTACTTTTTTATCTGTTTATTACCATAGCCAAATTTGTCAACTGATTTAAGAAAAAATAGAAATTTAATTATCAGTATTTTTGAGAAATATTGCTTGGTGGTTGCTTATATAACATACATTGGAGATTGTCCAGTAACACTTTCGTGATATCCATTCTGATGATACATACTATCAAATACTAGACACTCTGATAGGTTTCATTTCATTTACTCAAAACTTCAATTCAGTTTATCATAGATATATCTTGATCTGGAGGGAAACTTTTGGATTTATATTCAAGTAATTATTTTTAATCATTTTTCAGATCAGAATTTATTATTTTGTTTATACAAATACACACACGCACGCAATAACATTAAATATAGATCAGTTTATGTAAAAAAGATAACATATACCAGTTATTAAATATTTTTTATTAGCTGATATTGTCAGTTTCAGTAAATGAGGTTTTCCTCGGAGGTACAGTCAAGTTGAGGAGCAAATTCTTGAATAAACAGTTGTAAATGTGCGAAATGATGAAATTATATCAAAATTCAAGTTCTAAAACATAAAAACAGAAATATAACTCTTTTGTTTTCATTTTATATTATTTTATAAAATAATATATATATATATATATATATATATATATATATATACTTCATTTAATCACATAAATTAATATACAAAAATATAATTTTATGCGTAAATTTTCAGTATTTATTTTAACAGTGCTCAATACATAGGTAAATGTAGGTAGTAAGTTATAAAAATATATATGGCAATTAAGCTACACAGAATATTCCACGTTTCACAAGAATGAAACACGGAATATTCTGTGTAACTTAATTGCCATATATATTTTTATAACTTATATCTATATATATTTGTTCCTCACTTATTAAAAATGTTGCCTCACACCATTCAACATACTCTGCCCTGAGGAATATCAAATTCATTAAACCATTGACAGTATTAGTCAATAAAGATGATTTAGCAATTGAAATGTTTTGTTCACTTTTTAATATTTATAAACTTGAATATTTCATCCAATAAAATTTTCTTATATATATGTCTGTTTGTTTTTTATTAAAAAAAAAAGTTTCTTACTTTAAAGAAATACTATTTGTTTTAATTTTTCTGTCATTATTGCTTTCAAAATTTTGTGGTTTTGGGAAACAAAAAAAATGCTTTTCTCTTTGTAAATGCATGTATGTTTGTGTGCTGTGTTTTTTCTTTTATTTTCTTTTTTCTTTCTTAAGTGGAGGACGTGCATTGATAATCAGCTTTCAGCTTTTGCAACTAATTTCTCATGATTATTTAGATCAGCTCAATCGCCCCCTCTCCCTATCACTTTCATTTTTATCTTTCTTCTCTTGAAAACATTCATATTTTTTAAACATTTTTCTTCTTCCATTTATGTTTTGCCCTGTGATTTTAAAATCAATATTAAATATTGGTCCTGATGTAAATTTGCTTTGGCTACTGACTGTATATGTTGTTTTGTTTTTATGCCTCAAGGGTGTCAGTTCTTTGCGAGGAGAAGTATGAAACAGAAAAAGTGTTGGTTTCTTTTTGGAATCCATCTTGAGAATTATCCTTTTCAATCTCTCTCTCTCTCTCTCTCTCTCTCTCTCTCTCTCTCTCTCTCTCAAAATCAATTTTTCTTTGTGTATTGTGTGTCAGTTGACTCTGTGAAGGGAATTGAAAAATGTCTGTAAAGTTTTTCATAATCTGTTTTCTATATGGTTCCCCAATAGAATCCAAATTTTGCTTGTAATTGTTAAAGGAAATTAAAAATAAAGAGTCCATTATGCTAGTTTATTTTTTTATTATGTTCATGTTAGATTGCTCTCGCTTTCTTTCTCACTCGCTCTCACTCGGTTGTTAAATGGGAATAAGAAAAATAACAAGAAAGTAATAATATGTAACAGTACGTAAGATTTCCAAGGTTGTTATATGGAATGCCTGTTGAGGATAAACTTTCGTCTGTTGTTTGAATATCCATACAATAAGAATATCGAAGAGTCACTTACAACTAAATCCATCTCCTGGCTTTATGATGAAAATGTTTGGAACAGGCAGAAGAGGTGAAAAGAAGATTACTGACGCCTTAAAACTAGTTTATATCAGCTGACTAGTCGCATGAACTAAACAACCAGCCAATTGCATTGAGGTGTTTCGAAATCATGTAATGCATTTCATTACAGAACATCGTCTGATCAAAAAATGCAAAATATCCACCCTCTATCAAACTACTCCCCCCCCACACACACTATTTGATAAAATCAAAAGTAAAACCCTTAAACTTTTTGGCTATGTTAAACGATCAACCACTGGCCTATCAAAATTATGCTTTGAGGGTATGTAAGAAGGCAAAAGAGGCAGAGGAAAGCCAAGGAGAAGATAGAGAGAAAATGTTTTTGATTGGACATCTCTGAATAGTTAGGCATCCATCAACCAACTTGCCCTGGATCAGAAGGAATGGTGAAAAATAAGTCACATGGGTTCGCAATCTGCACCAAGCAGAAGATGCGACTTGTGATGATATCAGCTGACACAGCTTCTAGTTTTGGATGGATGTCTGTTTAAGAGAAGGATCACTTTTATTTCATAGCTAAGGTAGATGGGGTTTTTCAGCTAGGTTTGTAGCAATCTATTTACTTGAAGGAAACTCTGATGAAAAACATGCATCTAAAGTAATTACATCTTAGCCTGGCATCAGTTTAACATGGAGATTCAGAAGGTGGTACTACTCCAAGATTATCGAAGATGCCCGGGAATCCAGCTGAAAACATGGTTACACATCATCACATCAAAGCTGACATTGAACCTACCTCCAGTCCACAGGTCTATGGTGCTGGTCCTGGGACTGGCTGCCCATAATTATCTTGACTGCTGCAAACTATTGTGCATGGTCAGTGTTCATCCAGGACGCTGTGTGTTCTATGGGAGGAGCTAATTTAACCTATCCTGGGTAAATGCCATCAAGTCAGAGGGTGGTACTTGGCTTATATAGGTGTTTTTCAGTGTCATCTAATGATTGACACGTGTTGCTTTGATTTTTTTCTATTACCCAAATCCATCTATGAATTGATGGTGAATAATCATTCTTTTATTACTAATTGCGAAATAAGATAATCATATGTACTTTTATGCAGTTTCCGGGGCACAGAAGGGAAAAGCATAAACAAATGTTATCATTGGGAATATTTCAACCCACTTCAATAATCTGAATCAACATGAAAATAATTGAATGACAGAAAATGCATTCGGATTTTCAAAAGAATTTTGTCGTGTCATGCTATCTATTTCACATTGCTTGCCGTTTGAAGTTGTAAAAAAAAAAAAACCCAAAAAAAGAACGGTCACATGACTGTCAAATGACACAATGTCATAGTTTCATTGTTAGGCATATTTTAGATCATGTGATACATGTAAATTAAAATGACAAAACTAATACCTAAATCAATCCTGTGTGTGTGTGTGTGTGTGTGTGTGTGTGTGTGTGTGTGTGTGTGTGTGTGTGTGTGTAGTTTGCAGATAGATTTAATGTTTTAGTTTTCTATTTGCATTTAAAGAAGTGATGTCACCAATAAATATGCTATGTTTAAGTAGATTAAAATGCTTGACTGATATGGACCATGAGGAATTATCTCTGATTTATCTTATACACTTGCTAGCATTTTTCATCATTGCATACTTGATCAAGATGAGGAAGAAGTGAATATGAAGTAGTCAATCAGTGTGTTCATGTAGTCACACTATCTGATGTAAGACAGCATTGCGGGATAGCTTGCCATGGCATCATTGTCAATATTGCTCTTTCAACTCTAGCTGTTAGCATTATATTCTCACTGTTTAAAGCAGATATTAGAAACGTGATATATCATGCTATTTGTTTTTTCTTGTCAACATCTGACTGATTTCTCCAGTTTGGGAATTTCTATAATTCCTATTTGATGTGGTTGTAGATGGGATTGCAATTCCTGGAAGTTAACGGAATAATTTTTTTATAGTTACAGTATAATTAACATGGAACTCTGTTGAAAATTAGTCCAGATCCAAGATCTGCCATTTTTATCATGTGTAGTATGTACTAGTTCTTAGATAAGTATGTTAGACATTCAAATTGAGTTTGATAGAAATAACTGTGCAAGAAGTACTTATGATGTCTAAATGGCTAAATACAGCTAAAAGCTTTTAGGTCTTTTTGTAAGTTTTCAGAGAGATTTAAAATAAAATTAATTTGTAAAATTAAAGTTTCAATTAAATCCTTTTTAGTTCTTTCATTAAATCAAAAGTTGAAAACCCCCCCAAAAATAATTATCTTTTTTAAAAAATATTTTTTATTTTGTTAAAAATAAATTGATGATTAAAGATCCATTTTTGCTCATTGCCTGAAGACAATGGCATGTAAAGGTTGCTTTTTGAGTCAAAGCCTTAATTAATATTGTTTTATAACCTATTTCAAATAAATCTAATCCGATCAATAGAAAGAGTCAATAATAGAGAATGAAGCTTGCCAATTTGTGATGCTTGGGGGCCATTTTCTCTTTTTGATGTGCAAGAAGAGATGAGGAAAAACATATTTGATTTCTTTTTCATTTTGTTCTGATGACGATGACGTAAACTAAACATCACCTGATTAGCTTATCAGTCAATTAATCAACCATAAATAGTATGCATGGTGCGTATATGTTCAATACTTGATCTAAAAGATATGTCACCTTTCTTATGCTGCAGTGGTAAACTCCAAACAGTAAAATTCATGCATATAAAATTTGGAATTTTAGAAGGCTAATCATATTAGATGTGACATTTGCAATAACAGCATTCTTGGATGTATCTTGTTGCCATTTGCATTCATGTCTGTCTCAAAACATTACTTGGTTGGTGTGTGTAACATTTTTCGAAAAATAAATAAAAAACAGGCAGTAGAACTCTTTCACTCTCTGAAGATGGATCTGATATGGCCAAAAATTAATGAGGAATGTTGCAATTTAAAAATAAAAAAGAAAGAAATTGGATTGTATTTTCTTCCTCCTTTTAATAAAATATTTTTGCATATTTAATGTGTTCTATATATATATATATATATATATATATATACACACTAGCTGTATATATCTGGCATTACCATATCAAAACATATTGCCGGGCAGAGGGTTTAATCACATTGAATACTCTAACTTGTTCAGATCTTTTTTGCCTGAAGTGAACCATATGTTGGATCTGTGGAAGCATAAAATACATCCATCTTTGTCTATGTAAATCAAATGGGAAATAATCCTCGTAGTTTAAAGTGGAAATAACTCTCATTGCTTAAATAAATTAAACTTGCTTCTGTTTTTAAATGTAACTGGAAATAATATAAAATAAATGAAATGTAAATTAAATAACTCCACTTTAAATTATATTTTTAAATTGAACAATTTAAACAAATCTATTACTAATTACCATGAGCCTGGAGCTAATTATTAAAATAGATTTTCTTTAATTTGGATTTCCTTTAAATAAATAGTATATGTAGAAATCATGCTGGAATGTAAGTGTGTAAACATTCGTTTATAGTATGAAAATTTGTGAGACAGAGTACCTTTTGTAGATATTAATCAAATTGTGAACAAACAAACAAGCAGAAATATGACTTTATTATAACAGATATATTAAAGTTTTGTGGTAATATTGTTATATAGGGGTGTACATAACGGGGACGCAACAACATTTATAACATAACGCAGTACACAGCAACGACAACATTTAAAATGAACAGTTTTTTAAACATGGAGGGGAATGCATTATTGAAGAGGGGGATACAGTCAATACTTTGGGAAGGGGGCTTCATACAAAGACAATGGGACAGCATGCTGATACATGTAAACTTGAAAGACAAAAACACATTACCTTGGTTGAAATGACGACAAAGACAAAAGGCTTACAAACAAATAGACTTTTATTTCTAGCTGGTGATGAGAATTATGAGAATCCGATGCCTGGCTAAATTGCTACATTGTCTCGTTTTCCTCCCCTGCTCTTCCTAAAGGAGCTTAGGGTAATTCTCTCTCCAACTGAACTCTCACTGAACCATCTCTGACTGTAGTCTAACTGTATATATTGATTCTATATTTCTTTGTGACATCAGAACGCTGCCAAACATGTGCATCTCATGTGCATGGACATTGTATATGCTTCCAACATGTTTCCTGGCGACATAAACGACATTCCTTAATTTCATTGTTCCATTATTCCTGCTCTGACCTAACTTTGTTGTATAGTTATTTTTAACTACAATCGATAATTCCACTGCATTCCTGGAATCGTATCTAAATAGCAATAGTTATTCATTTTAATTTTTGATAAATGCGTTCAATTCCAGCATTCTCCTTTAATAATCATATTATATCTGACCCTAATTACTTTGTTTCTAACTAAAAACCAGGATTTATCCCCTTCAATATACAACAATATATGGCTATTGTTTAATTCTTACGATGTATCTTCATGTCAAGTTTATTTTAATTTTACTATAGATTTTTTTTAAACAACTTTTTAATTAGCTATGAAAACTTTCTGGAAACTAATTTTGTTTAAATGCTATTTTCTATTTTGATAGCTCGTGCAGTTTTTTCTGTGAGAGCGAGATACTTGTTGCATTTATGAGGATGATTATTTGTACTGTGTTCAGTTGCATGTTTTGTTGTTGTCAGTGGCCACCATTTTTTGTATCTAACTCGTGTGCGCGTGTTTCTTGTTTCCACTTCTCGTGTTATGGTTTGCATCATGTTTTTCTTTCCTCCCTCCTCACTTTCAGGAACGAATGACTGCAATAAACAATGAAATGGTTAGCTTGAAAGAGAAACAGGACGAAATAAAAACCCAGTTAGCCGCGGCCAAAGACACTGGCGATACGATTTTGTTGCAGAAGCTGCAGGGAAGCCGCGATCTAATCACGTCTCGACAACTTCATCTTATGGCCGAGCAGAATGAGATTATCAAAAAGCAGCGCCGCTATGAACGGTATGTTGAGGCGAGGCACTGAATTCTTATTTATCCTGTGTTACTACCCGAACCTTGGCATCACATAAGCTCAACATTATGTGCACCAAAAGTCTATCACATCACATAGTAATCAGTCTAAGAATTCTTTTTATAAGTAAAACCAAACGATTTTCAAAACAATCATTCAAAAATTTTTGTTGGGATTTTGAGATGAGGAAATATAATTTGCAATTTAAAAAATTTCAACTAGGGTTCTGTATTTTGGTTGCTATAGTCTCTGGCCTTCTTCAGGTATCTGTTGCAATCGTCAAGATGCTGTGAAACTTCAACTTAAGGTTCTCAGTCCTTTACCAATTTCAACGGATTCCTGAACCCGGCTCGAAGGTACAATCGCTGAAACATTTTGAATATTACAAAAGTAAAATGAGGATCCTTCTGTTGAAGAAAAAAAGGAGTGATCATCGTAAATGTGAATAAACTTTTTTTTTTATTTAATATGAAATAGATCTTTTAACAACTGAACTCTCCTTTTGTTAGTCTACTTAAAGAGACGCCCGCTTCTTCATGATAATGATAAGCATATAAAATAAACGTATGAAATGAATGTGCATTTTGCATCTTGAAATGTTTTCTCCTTCTGTTGATGCTCATTATAAAAAAGGTTTCCAATTCATTAAACATTCTCGATATTTGTTGCGAAAAATCTATACATCCACACAAGTATTACTACATCATTCAAAACTAATACTACCTATGTAGCTATCTAAGCTCATACTAACTAATAACATGGCTTAACTAATAATAAATGCTGTAATCCTTGAAACTCCATTTTCAGATTTGAAACCTTAACCACGATACTAGAATTACTAGATTAACCCAATCGCAAGATTATCTCAACCAAAGTTTGAAAAGTAAAAATCTATAAAAAGAAATGATTGTTTATCATAGCCAACAAGGTTGAAAGTAAAGAGTATAGCATTAAAAACGAATGGAACTTATTTCCACATCTTTCTTTCCTTACAATAACTGAGATATTTACTTAGTAATATACTTTAAAAGTTGAGTGTAGATAGGATGAGATTATGTATACACAATAAGATTTTCAGTTATGACCCTATTTATACAAACATAAGAAGGTTTATCAGGTGAAATGGAAAGGATTTGAAGTTAGAGATCAGTTGCAGTTCAGATCTTGGTTTAAGAAAATAAGTGTAAGATCCTGCTATATAGATGTTTTTAAACCCTCATGAGAGATAATCTGGTTAAAAAACATTCTAAATAAGGAAAATGAATCCATCCATAGTTAAGTTGAAATATATTTCAAGTTTTGTCATTCTTCTTCTTTATCTAGCATTTATATGTATGTAATAAGTGTTTCTTTTTTTTTCTCTTAGAGGAATTTTACACCTCAAAACCAAAGATCGTTCATTAAACAGAGTATATGTTTGAAAGGTTTACTTTTCTTTCAAGCATCGAATGAATGATCCATTGTTTAATTTAAATCAATTTGTTTATTACACACTTATGTAAATGCTGTATGTATATATATATATATATATATATATATATATATATATATATATATATATATATATATATTTGGTTGGTTGTTTTGTTTTACGGCATATCAACCCTTTTCAGGTTATTTAATGCCGAATCTGGTGATTTTGAAGAACGATTTTTTAATATAGTATATTTGTTTTTTAAGTCGTATTCTATTTAACCCATAGTTGGGACCCTAACAGGTGCTACCACTCCGGGTCAGAGTGGACCTGGGAACAATGGCAATTAAAGGGTGGCTCCACACTCCCTAAGGCCTGCAAGCTGGGGCCCTCACCATCGGATATAGTTTAAGGTCATATCCAGGACCGTATGTATATATATATATATATATATATATATATATATATATATATACACACACACTTATGTAAATGCTCTATATATATATATATATATATATATATACACACTTATTTAAATGCTTTATATATATATCTATAATGTAAAGCTGAATGTGTGTGTGTGTCTGGTCACGAATAGGCTCCTATATGGTTGAATATTTTAAAAAACTGATTACATATAATGAAAGAAGATGTATTGAGACACAGGAATGGGTACGTTTGATCTGGCAGAACAGTGGTTCATTAAAATTGTGGGGTCTGCGTTCGCACTTGGTCCACAAAGTATGGAAATAAAAAATTTTAAAATTAAAAAAAAACGTTTACAAGTGTTTTTGATATAGATGTACGTAATAATACTTTGATAAGTATGTTTTAACTTAAATAGGGATGGTATAATAAAATTGTGGGGTTTACGTTCGCGCATGGCCTCCATGAAATGAAAATAGGCACAAACTTTAATAAAGACTTTTCATATCTATATGCGTAAGTATACTTTGATAATTATGTATCAGTTTGCAGATATATTGTATAATAAAATTATGGAGTGTTCGTTCGCACCTGACCTCCATAGAATGGAAATATGTCACAAAGTTTAACAAGGTTTTTTAATATAGATCGACAGAATATTGTGATAAGTGTTTCAGTGTGAACAGGTATGGTATAATAAATTATGGGGTTTATCTATTTTATTTTTACTTTCATCATATTTTGCTTTGGTTTTGAAACCCCCAAATATGAAGCTATCTCTTTACAACCCTTCCTTTTCATAACCTATCATACTTTCATAAATCAGTCCATTTTCTGTAGGCTGTTCTTGAACCCAGTCAATGACGGGTGTTTTTGCTAGTATATATATATATATATATATATATATATATATATACTTATGTAAATGCTATATATATGTCTCTAATCATATATCGACACACCAGTTATCATTAGATTATAAAAGTTAAGTAATGTTGAGTCTGGTTAGTATCAAATGGGTTACCCTTTAGGAATATCAAATACTGTATGGAAGGATTATAACATTTTCATCAAGCCCTCTCTTCAAAAAAAATGCTAATGTCATCAAGGGACTGTGGTCTGGCAACCATAAATAGAGATTATTCTCTATATAATGTCACATGTATCCAGTTTTTTTCTTTTCTATATTTTCTGCACCAGTTCACTAGAGAAAATCGTTTGAATGAGCATTGTCTGTCGTTGTTGTCCTCATATGAATTTGAGGTTAAAAACATTCCTAGCCTCCTTTTAAAATGCCATTTGATATAATCTATTATCTCAATATTTTAAAATATGGCTTGAACAAATTTTTTGTTTTGCTTTATTCAATTAAAAACATTTGATTTAATTCCCATTTGCACTTTTCTTGAATCGGTAAAACATTGACAAGAATAATTTCCATTTTTACCGTTTTGTTAGAATCTTGCCGGCCATGTTATCGACAATGACATTTATTATATATATATTTTTTAATCTTGCATGTTCAAGCAAACTATTTTTTTTCTGTTTCTTTTTTTCTCTGTTTCTTTTTTTCTCTTTATTTTTAGATAAACTCCCCCCAGGTCTCTCTCTCTTTTTCTCTCTCTCTATCTCTCAAGAGTTTTCTTTCTTTTTTTACTTACATGGCGCAATATTGCTTTATGTTGTTATGGCTTATCTTACTAATATTTATTTATTTTAACTGCTTGTAACTTTTTCTCCAGTCATGCAGATAAATGTCTTATAAGATGTATTTCAAATAAATATAGGTCAATTCCAACACTAGGTCAACCATGTTTGCTTGGCTCATTAGCAATTTTACTTAAATCAACTGTAGGTATAAATTAGATGAAAGGAAAATGCATGAAATTAAAGACAAACTTTTTAGGATATTTTAATATTAATTGTTGTCTATCTATATATTTATATAAGTGACATTAAGTGTCTGTCTGTGTGAGAAATAGTTTCTACCAAACTCCTCGTCAATATTTGGTCAACAGACTTGAAATTTGATATATAGGGGGATTTATACCTGTGGAACAAATTTGATTTAGCCAATAATAATAGCTGCTAAGATATTCAAATTGAAAAAATAATGAACTTGGCAGGCATAAGTCGACTTAAAGTGCTCTTCTACACATCAGCAAATATACATTATAGGTTAAATAAGTTTAATGTTAGTGTTTTCTTATCCGTCTGATGATATCTCACACACAATGACTAAGGCTGGAGCGCTAAATGTCTTTATTTTGATTCTAGCTAATGGCACACAACTAATTTTTGTTTTAATTTAACTTTTGAAATCACTACTCTATATCGGGTACAATATAATAATCAATAATAATCAATAGAGAATTGGCTGTATACTAATACATTCAAAATCTGCATCAAATAAAATATCATATTTAAGTGTATTTTATAACTGAGCAACGCCAGGCGGCCTGCTAGTAATCTTCTAAAAGTAGACATTTCTAGAAAGAATTCTGCTTGTGTATGTAGTATTAACTACTTCTCATTTTCAGTCTCTTTTCTTTCTAGCTTTAACTCCAAACGGAAAGTGTTAAGTTTGACTCTTTAATTTTGTTAACATCTGTCTGAGTCATTTCCAAGAGCAAATATTCATTTAAGTTTAAATTTATTGGTAAAATTTAATTTTTTTTTTTTTCACTTGATACATTTTGAAAAAAAAAAAAAAACGACCTTGTATAAAATAAATTAGTTGAAATGGACATTTGAAAAGAAAATGTAATAAAATATTCTTGAAAAACAAGTAATTTTAGATTTTAAAATTGATTATTTATGAAATTAAAGCAAGAGACATCTTGCATATTAAGTGTGTCTTCAATTTAAGTGTTTTTAGCTTAACAAGGCAAAGTTCTACCCTTGCTTGATGAAGACATTACTTTTACTTTATTTTTCTCTTTTTGTTTCTTTTTCTTTTTTTTTATGAAATCATCTTTGCAAAATTATTATCATGAATATTTTGAAGCACAAAGTTAAAAAAATATATACTTTGGAATCCAACCGAAATCAAGGATTAAAAAAATATTACAAACTATTTTATAGCTTGAAGTAGATTTACTTGAATGATAACCTCCCCCACCCCACCCCCACCACTGATTTGTCACACAACTTTTTTTAATAAGTATTTGTTTTGCATTTTATTTTTTACATAAGAATATAACCAAATGACATTAATGTTTAAGTTTTATAGTCTAATATAGATATCACACACACACACACACACACACACACACACAAGTTTATTAAGGTTTAAATAGACATGTCAAGGTTTGGACCTTATAGTTTTATGAACCCTCTTCCCTCTCCTTTTCTCTCCTTCCCTTCCTCCAATTCTTTTATCATTCTCACCGGTTTAGCAATGGAAGGCTGCATATCTAGATTAAAATGAATGACCCTACATAGGCCATACATGCATCTTTCAAGATGGAATTACTCTTTAACTATACCTCAAATTAATTTTCAGGTGCAAATTCAGAATTCAACCTAATTAAGAAAAACAAAAATACAGAAAAACCTTTATAATGTACATACCCATCACAGAGTGAAACTGTCATATTCCAAATATTGCGTAAATTGATCAAGTAGGTTTTTTTTAACTAAGAAAATCAAATTTTATGACAAAGCGAGACATTGTTTTGATCCACTATATTTAATAAATAAGTGGAAGATAACTTAATTCGAACTATCGAGATCAAAATCAGCCTTTTAATTGCTACAATTTCCTATTAAAATGGTTAATAATTGTAAAAAATGATTTTATAATATATATGAAAAAAATACTTGATCAGTTTATATGATTTTTGGAATATGCCATTTACGTTGCGTAATGTGTGCATACATCATAAAGATTTTTCTGTATTTTTGTTTTTTAATCAGGTTGAGTTCTGGATAAGAACCAATTCTCGTATTAAGATATAAAAAATTGTTTAAAATCAATCATTAAACTTCCCTATTGAACAATATTAATTTGACTCCTTGACTTGTAAAATATAATGCTCAAGGGAGACAATTCATTAAAATCTAAGTCATGTCATTTATTATGTCCCTTTTTCGTGTAGTTTTCTTTCAAAATATTTTTGATTTTTTAATCATATATCCTTAAATCTTTTCATAACTTTTCAGTAACTTTACATATTATTTGTTTATTTGTTTTTGAAAGTATGTTTTAACTTTTAGCTTTGCAGGGTTCAGTGCATTTGTTTTTCAAAAAAAAAAATTTCAATTTTTAGTTGACAATTCAGTTTTCTATTTTTTTAAAATAGGTACTTCAATTTTTAGTTGTGTATCTGTGTGTAAGTGTTGTGGGTCCAGCTAGAGAGGAATGGGATGGGCAGAGGGGACAGAAGGGATTAGGGAGAGGGCGGAGTAAAATTAGGAGGGGAAAAAATGATGGACAAAGATCGGTAGAAGCTTAAATAGAAATGTTATACTTTTGCCCCTGGCAATGCTGAATATCCCTGCTAGTTTTTATATAAATATAAATATCTTTGAAAGTACAAGTACAATTGCGTGTCCATTGCTATGCAAGTCTTGCAAATGTGCCCATAATTTACATATAATATTCTCTAAAATATTTTTTTAAAATGATTAGTTTTTCTGTTGCTTTAAAACTAATTTTGAACAAAAGTTAATACCAGATAAAAATCTAGATTTTGGTATCAATACTCGACTCGGTATTGATCAAAACCCAACATTCTGTGCATAGACATATTTGATATTCAAAAAAAAGTTGCAAATCAACCTATGGTAATTTGAAAGTCTTAACAAATATACATTTAGATAACTGACATTATCTGTAGTCGTTTTTAAACTTAAACCAATTAAAAAAATCTGATATGTAAAAACTGGTTGAATTTGAGCTTTGTTGACATTAGATGGCACGTATAAGGTCATAATGCTCACTAAAGAAAAATCAGATAAAATGATTTTATTATTTAGTATGATTACCCTGTATAAAGTTCAATGTGGCACCTTTCTAAGTGGAAGCACCAATTGAATCTATATCAGTCTTTCATCAATTGAAATCTAACATGTTTTTTTATAAAAATCATTGCTGAAAAAAGATACAAGTTTTGTCAGCCATGTTTTTTTAGTTCCTGTTTAGATGTTATGTTGCAAATTTTATAGCTAGCCACTGGGTCACAGGCTGGTATGTGATTAGTATCAGCTGAGTCACCTTTGTAAAAGTGTCTAATTTTGCAAAAGCCGAAACCCTTAATAATCTCAAACTCACAACATTATTGATGGCCTAGAATATTTTATAACCTTCTCTTTTATTATTTCTTACTTTTAGTAACTTTTACTGTTAGTCCTTTGTTATTTCTTACTTTTAGTAACTTTTACTGTTAGTCCTGGTAGAAATGGCTTAACATTTTGAAACTAAACTAAAATAAAAGAAATAGGGTTTTTTTTTTAATAAAAATAAAATGAGTAATCATTATTATTACCAACATAAATTATTTTTAAAGGAGGTGAATCATCAGAACAGGTGGCTCAAACGGTATCAGATAAAAAATTGCATTGATATAAAAATGTCCTGCTTACTAAACTGGACTTCTTGTCTAAGTAGTCCAATTGGCATAAAATAAAAGAAAATATGTAAAAGTTTTTAGACATTTTTATTTCATTTGGAACGTTTATGGAACAATGTCAAAAAAATTTCCCATCAATGCAGAAAATTTTAGAAGTTACCTGCAGGAGTTCCTCTGGTGTAGCAGAGTTTAAAAATTATTTGGGCAAACTTTAACATGGAATCTGTGCGTATTATGTTTGTTATTTTTTTTTTAAATAGTATATTTTAATAATCAAAAAAAAAAAAAAACATGCAAAAATGTTATTGTTTTTCTAAAAAAAATAATTTTATTCTATTTTTCTAAAACAAATAAAGAAATCAATAAATATTTCATAAAAGTAATATACTTTTTTATAATACTAAAAACAAATCTGAAACAGTGAAACAATAACATTTTATTTCATGCAAAAAAATAGTCAAGTATTATTTTTGTAAAAGATATAAAACATATGTACAAAACTTTTACATATTTTCTTTTATAACAATTTCATTTTTAACTAGAACAGGAAGTCCGGGTTAGTAAGTGGAATATTTTTATATGAATGCAATTTTTTTATCTGATACCATTTGCTGTAGACTTTGAGTCGTCTCTCTTCCTTTAAGAAAATCCAGTTGGGAAATTTATTCAAAGAAATTTATTTTGCTTTGCCAACTTATTTGTGACAGATTTGTGGTGAACAGAGTTTAATATTTAATAGAAATTTTAAGTTAAGTCTTTAAGTTGTAAATACAGGATCTTAGAAATGCAGGATCTGCTTATATTATTGAGTAAATAAAGATAACTACCTTGCTTAGATTCAATATTTACAACAACTTAAGAAGTTTATAACTTATATTATTAGATATTTACTTTTTGATGCAAATAGGTCACAAGAGAGTAGGTAATGTGAAATAAAAGTGTTTTTAATTTTCCAATCGTATTTCCTTAAAAATAATTTATGTTGGTAATAGTAATGGTTCCCGCAAAAAGATGACTGCAGGATAAACGTTCAGATCCTTCCTTTCCCATTTTGTTTTGCAAATTGTAATAAAATGTATAAACTGATCCAATATATTAACAGTATTCCTGTCATTTTTTATTTCTCACACAATCACTTAGCTGACCAAGAAGAAAGAATTAAGTCTTAGAAAAACACTTAAAAAAAGTAATTCATTATTTATTGCTCACCCAGTTTTTCTTAAGAAAATCTTGAATTTTAATTTTAACTGAAATATAATTTAATCCATCGGAAGTTTCTATTTTATTTCAGTTTGCCATCTAAATTGTCAGACTGTTAGTATTTTCATTTATTTTTAACATTGTAGATATCAAATGAAGAATGCTGTCCGCTGTGGTAACAATGGCAAAGAATATAATGATGATGAAGCTACAGGTATGAATGCTGTCTCATCCATCAGTTTTTCTTTAAAAATTCAGTAACAAATCCTTCTCCTAACCTATTTTGTTTGTCCTTAGATCAAAGCCATTCATGTAAGCTTAGCATTACTTTTTCTTAACACCCTGCTCACATAGTTACATCACTTCCATTCAAATGTTAAGGTTGAATATTTTTAGTGAAAATCTAAACAGTAGTTTTATTAGCTTACATTAATATGAAGAATATCCAAGGTTATTTCTTTTGACAAGATATCGTTTTTTTTTTTTTTTTTTTTATTTGATCGTCTATTTTCTGTATTCTCCTCTTACATTTATCCCTCATTAATATTTAATCAAATGGTTGTAAGGCCATGATTATTATTTCTACTATTGACAATTGCAGTTTTATTGAACCTAGTTTGTATACATGATATGTAAACAAATAAAATAGGCATTGGTGGGATCTGGGTATTGGATGGTAGTTTTGCATGTACCGTAACCATCATCATCATCATCATCATCATCTAATTTTTGCATTGAATACTAATCCCTATTAATCCCAAATTGTGCATCAAACAGATATGATAATACTTAGTTCACTGCAACTTATCATAAACAAATGTCCATACAAAATTTCAGCCAGTGTGTGTGTATATATATATATATATATATATATATATATATATATATATTCATATTCTAGACATTTTAGCCCATTAAAAGTGGGTTAAATTTATAGCTCGTTGACTTTAGAATGAGTGCTTTATGCCAAATTGATGGTTGAATATGGTTAAATTTGTGCTCATTTTTGCATTAAATGCTAATCCCTATTAATCCCTGTCAATCTGTAACTGGCCGTTAAATGGATAGCATAAACTTAGTTCATTGCACCTTACCATACATAATTTCACTCCAATCGAATCAGTAGTTTCTGAGAAAAAGTGAAACTCAAATACTAATCCCTATTAAACTCTAATTGTGCATCAAACTAATACCATAATTCTTAATATACGATACATAATTCTGTGTTGGTTAACAGGGCCGTTTTTTGCTAGGAGGGGTCAGTTTATGCGTAGACATTTTTGCAAGACTTATGCCTACCAATCTCAATGTACGTTTATAAAACGTTATTTTAAAGGCCTATGACGTCATAAATCACCATGGCCGTGACAGCTAATGCGTTAGCTTTTTTCACCCCCTTTTCCTCTTTCGTGTTTTAGGTTCGAGCTTGCCTGCCTACTGCAGCTAATTTTTTTTTTTTTTTTTTTTTGCTGTTGCACGGGCACTCACTGCTATTTTTATTGAAACATATTTTCCTGGAGGTTGCTCAATATCCTTATTGCTGACAAAAGACCTCTCTCCACAAAATCCTTAGTGCTGACAAAAGACCTCTCTCCACCTGGGCAATGCCAGGTATCCCTGCTAGTATAATAGATGAAAAGTAATAGTTAGAAGAACTCAAGTGAAATTAATACAGGTCTGCAACTTTGTGTGTTTTCTGTAGAAATTACTTATAAAATAAATTTATTTTTCTGATCACATTCATATAAAATGAAACATGGCAGAATTAAGTTTTCACAGCATCACACGCTTATATGCTATTATTATTAATCTGTAATTTTGGTAAATCAGAAAACAAGTGACTTGAAGTCCACAGCAAACAATGTCGGATAAATAATTATATTTTGCATAAAATAAGAAAATGTTATTGTTTCACTGTTTGGGATTTGTTTTTAGTATTATAAAAAAATACATTACTTTTATGAAATATTTATTGATTTTTTTTAGAAAAATAAAATAATTTTTTATCTGACACTGTCGTGGACTCTGAGTCACCTGTTCTTCTGATTCACCATAATTTCAATATATTATTTGCTATGCATGTTATATAAATTGTAGCACCAAAAGATATCAGATACCTATAGTGCTTAATCCTCAGGTTTTGAAAATAAATTTTTACAAAAATAAAAACAAAAAACTATGAATTAGTTTCAAGTTTAAAATGTTGAAGCTAGACAAAATGTTACTGATCATCTCGTATATCATTTGAAAAGGAATGCAGTCTAAGACATTTCTTGTTTGCTTGAAATATATAAGCATGTTAGGTAAATCTAGGCTCAGCTTTGAGTATTGCAACTCCTAGAGTTGTCACTAGACTGCATTATTTTCTACTGTTATACATTGCTTTTTTGTAATTGCAAAAAGCAAACTGTAAAATTATTAGAGTTTGCTTAAAATAAATAGAATAGAAATCGAACATGTGTCCTCAAAAAGGAACCACTTAAAGCTGACGTGAATTTAACTGCACATCTATCAGACCAGACTAATCCCTGGAAGACCAAGCTGGCATGAAATACAGATAGCAGCCATAAAGGGAACAGCATCTATTCTTAAACGAGCCCTCGGATATAAATTCAAATCATAATCAAATCAAGTGTATGTTCCAGGAGGAGTTAGCTCCCTTGATCTCTTAAAACTAACCAAAGTAAAATAATTAAATTGAAATTCTGTGCAAACTTTACTCTTGCTTTGTGAACAATATAACACACTGCTTAATACGTCTGGGGCCTGACGCATACATGACATCTCCAATTAAAAAAGAAAATCTGATTTTTATAAAGTACTAACCTTCAAATCTCATGTATCAAAATTGAAGCTCAATAGGAAAAATCTGAATATTTTATGTTTATAAAGCATTGCTATCTGATGGGAAAAAATACTGTTCGAATAAAACAATAGTCTCTGTAAGTGTTGTTTGGACATTGAGTCATTAAAAACAATGGTTAAGAAATGATAGGCTGGATTTAAACATGGTCATGCAAACACAAATAGTGCTCAGGCTATGCCAAATTCTGCATTAAAAATAATCCAAAAACTCATTTTGGCTGATCTTAAATTGAAGTTGTGTGGGGTAGCAGAGGAGTTGAAGATATCAGCACGTAGCTCATTCACCATTTTGCTTGGACATTTGTCGATGAGAAAGCTATGTTCAAAATTAGAGCTACATTTGCTCACAGTCGATTGAAAACAACGCATTGATCACAATTCTTTTAAGACGACACAGTTTAAGATAACATGGTTTCATTTTAAATCCTGGGTGAGGATGTATTCTACTGAGGAGCAAACTGAAATCTAAGATTATCTGTTGATGACTTACTCGATCTATGTGAGCTGTGTTGTGTGTCTGATTGTGGATAACCCCATATACATCACATTAAACCATATAAAGTAAACAATGTCTGTACTTTTAATAAGTATATAAATGAATGTCTGTTTTTAATGAAGCGATATATAAAATTATTTATAGCTCTAGTATTGCACTATTGAGCTATCTAAATGAACTTTTTGTTATTAATGTGTATATTTGAATACAAAATTGGAAAATTTTTATTAATATATTTATTGCGGACTATTATCCCCATCTTTCTTAGTTGTTGTTTCACGACGTTTCAGCCAACTATTCCTCTGGCCTTTGTCTGGTGGTAACCACGACGGGATAGAAAATCCGAATCTCCTAACTGCATTCTCAGCTATTACTGCCATACATAGTTGTTGTCGTCTCACCATGTTTTGGCCAAGTAAGCCTCTGGCTGGCTTTGGGCAGGATTGAAATCGCTATCTTCAGACAATTCTCGCCTAAAACCGTAGAGATACTATGTCTCTATTCACTGCGCCACGGGCCTCGACCATGGAAGATCAGATAATAAACATGGATTTATAAGACCAAAAGATCCAACCTTGATCGCTCTTCGGGGCCCGTGGCGCAGTGGATAGAGATGTTGAATCTCTACGGTTCCAGGTGAGAATTGTCTGAACATAGCAGTTTCAATCCTACCCAAAGACAGCCAAAGATTTACTTGGCCAAAACATGGTGAGATGACAATAACTATGGATGGCAGTAATTGCTGTGAATGCAGTTAGGAGATTTGGAGTTCCTATCCCGTTGCTGATGAAGGCCAGAGGAATAGTTGGCCGGAACGTCATGAAACAACATCTAAGAAAGATGAGGATAATAGTCCGCAATAAATAAAATTAATAAACGATACTCATCTCAATAATGAATTCCAATTAAATAATATATCGAAAATGTTTATTTCAATAGTCTAATATTCACATGAGCTTTCTGGAAAAAAACATCAAAGTCCTTTTTTTTTTTTTGTGTATAATTTTCTTGTCTCTTTTTGTCTGTGAAACTATTTCTTTGTGTGTTTTCTTTTGATTCTGTTTCTTGTTATGTGGATAGATAGTGTTCTTTCTCTCTCTCTCTCTCTCTCTGCTGTACTGCACATAGTTACTATTTCTTTTTGGCAGGGCGGGGTGTGTCCCTAATAAAGGAATCTCCCAGAAAGGGTAAGTTTCACTTGCCACTGTTATTATTATTATACTATTTTTTCGGGGGAGTTTTTACTGCTGGGGCTTTTCAGGATGATTCCTCTCTCACAATTTTATGAAATTTATTAAGACTTTCATTCATCTTTATCACTCAAAGTAAGAAGAAATTAAAATCGCTATATTAAGAAAATTGTGTGTGTGTGTGATTTTTGCCTTAATGTGATTTACATGTTATTAATTTTTTCATTCACTATTAATGGATTATTTCTGGAAATGGCCTAAAATAAAACAAAATTTCTAAAAAAAAAAAAAAAAAAAATCTATTATGAAAATGAATAAATTTTTTATAATTATGTCCATTTCTTCATATAAACAAGTCAGCCATTTTAACTTTTTGTAATCATTTAAAGAAAAAAGAAATTACTTCGTCTAACTTTGAAATGAATTCGGAATAGAAAATCATTTAAATTGGCTTTGTAATCCTCAATAAATCCTCCTTTAATTAAAAGATTAGTATTTTTAATATCTGTCAGGAAAACAATACAACCATTCTTGAAAATAGAGAATAGGAAGTGGCCTTGCATTTACTTTTAGCAACTTCGTAACTCTTGCTTCTCTTATTTTGTCCTTTAGTTCTCACATTCCATGACAAAGAGGAAGAATTGCTATTTTCTTGGTCGAATCTATCCATCTAACACTTATCGCTGGCTAGTTTGTGACCTTGAAGTAGTTAGCTTCTTTTTTTTTAGGTCCTTACACCAAGTGGCTTCAAGCCTTGTCTGGTGCGATTTCTATGGAAAAAAAAAGAAAAAAAAAAGATGGTTGTAAATGATGGAGCACTTAGTTGACTATTTCACATAACTAGTTTATAAACTTTTTGTATCATTTTCAATGTAGTGTTAGAAAACCAAGTCAAGATGATTTGATGCAAGGAAAGGAAAATGTTTTTTGATATGAGAAATGCAAGTATATAAGCATACATTTACACGGATGCTGAGAGAGAGAGAAAATCATTTTAAAGGAAGGCATATTGTCATCAATATTAAGAAAATTCATTGCATTATAAAACAATACAGATAAACCTTGTTTATATTGTGTTTGTTTTTCTGTCTTTTTTTCCAAGAAAATAACGGGGAGGGGGATACTTGTTAGCCACTTGATTTTTGCAAAATAAAACAATTAAATTAAAAAATCTATCAATCGAAATTAGCATCAATAATTCTGTTTCAATTAATTCATTGTCAAAAGTATTTTAGGTGCAAGTCCAGAACTTAAGCTAATTAAAAAACAAAAATACAAAAAAAATGTTTATTATGTACGTACTTGTCATAGAATATTCCAAAAATCACGTAAATTGAGCAAGTAGGTTTTTTTTTTTTAATAAGAAAATCAAATTTTATGATTAAATGAGATATTATGTTTTGATCTGCCAGAGGATACGACTACATTTGAACTATTGAGATTGAAATCAGTCTTGTAATGGCTATAGTTTCCTATTGAAATTGCTTAAAATCGTCAAAAAAAAATTTTTATTATTATATTTAAAAAATGCCTGTATCAATTTACAATGATTTTTGGAATAAAATTTTTCTGTATTTTCAGTTTTTTTAATTAGGTTGAATTCTAGATAATAACCATATTTTGTTTTATTTGCAACCAACATGAGCAAGTTCTTCATTATCTCAGTATATATGAAAGATTAAACATTAATTATTCTCCGCACCTGACACTGAATTCATAAATAACTAGTTTGTTGGCTCTGTATACTTTTATACACATTATTTTACTTTGGCTATTTTTGGTTTTATTTGTTATAATAATAATAATGATGATAATAAAAATTAATATATATTGTTATATATATGTTAATATATATTAAATAATATCTTGTTATAAGAAAGTATTGATCCAAATTTAGGTGGGTTTGTGGGATGGTGGTGTTATCAGCCTCTCAGGTAGAAAATAATAAAATATATGTACAGATGTTTGTATTTATTACAATAGCTGTTTTTTTTATGTTGAAATAAATTTCTTTATTTCAATAAATTTTAAAACAAAAATAAATAGTGAATGGAGATTAGTTGCTTATTCAGAATAATAACAAAATCAAATTGAAAAATGGAATTTAAACTAAAGGCAATGCTATCTACTTAATTGTCGTCTGAATTTCAACTAAAAAGCAATATTATCAAATTGTCATGTCGAAATTAGTAACATATTGCTACATTATTAGATAAAACATTTACTTTCACATTCCAATGATCTGCCATTGCTGCAGTTATCTCCTTTGAATTTATGCAGTTGGCTCCCTTTTTATCGTAAGAAGTATTCCTTTTATTATCTTCAGTAAGACTTGCAATTTCTTTGAAAATAATTTTTATTAATAATTAATTTTTTTACTTCATTTTTAATAATTTATGGACATGTTATTAATTTCGACATGGCAATTATGCAGATAACATTGCTTTTAGCTGAAATTCAATTTTTTCAATTTTTGACTTTTGTTATTATTCCGAACAAGGGCCAGGGATTATTTTCACCATATGGTTTTTCTTCTTTTTTTTTTTTTTTTTTTTTTACTTTTTTTAAAACTTTTTTTTTATACTAATGAATCACTGCTTATTAATACCCAAACAATAAATTAAGCATGTTAAAGTTAAAAATGAAAGAAAAATATCAATGTATTATTATGGAATTCGTATGGTAAAAAAAGAAAAAAAAAATTAACTGATAAGTAAGATTTACTAAATTGTAATAAATCATTTGTGAAAACAATTCAAATCTTACATTCTAATTGTGATGCCTTTGCTTCAAACTTTCAGTGCAATTCAACCTAATAAAAAAAAAATACAAAAATATTTTTATAATGTACATACCCATTGCAGAATAAAGATATCAAATTCCAAAAATCACATAAATTGATCAAGTAGTTTTATTTTTAACTAAGGAAATTAAATTCATGAGTAGGCAAAAAAGGACTGTGTTTTGTGTTGCCATCTTGAAAAAACAAGGGTAGATAACTCCTCACTAATTCAAATGTGTGAGATTAGCCTTGTAATACTGACGATTTCACATTAATCACTTAAAATCGCTTGAAAATGATTTTCTTTGTGTGTGTATGTATGTATGTATATATATATATATATATATATATATATATATATATATATATATATATGTATGTATACTTGATCAATTTATGTGATTTTTTTTCTTTTGTTTTTGGAATATGACAGTTTTTGTTCTGTGACAGGTACATACATCTTAAGATTTTTCTGTATTTTTTTTATTTTTTAAATTAGGTTGAATTCTGGATAAGAACCAAACTTTATTGCTGCACTTGGGAATATGTCAAATCATATTTTACCCATTTTAAATAATACTTCCTGTAGTTAAAACTTTTTTTTTGTTTCTGAAGCAATGCTCTTCAATTGTTAATTTAAGGAAATTCCCAAAACTGATTTATTTCTAAACACATTATTCTTGCATAAAACCATTTTTTACTTTTTTTTGTATACAAAAAACGCTAAAGTTATATAGTAAGCTAAATTGTAATCACTAAATGCTGAAAAACATCCCATAATATTAGGTTTTCAATATGGCCAATATAAACTAATCAAACAAGATGTGAAGGAAAAGTATCTGTTTGTATTATGCAGCAGGAGAAGTCAATAAAATTTAAAAAACAAAAAGAAGAATATTTGGTTATCCTGACGCTCTGCACTCCTTTGTTTACATCGGAAGTGACGTCACACAAATCTTATAATACAGATGGCTACAATTGTAAAAATAATTTGTTTTATTTTTCTTTCATTTTGAGCTCCTTTTTTTCTCCCGTTTGTTTTTGTTTTCTACAATTAATAAACCAGTTTACAAGTAAAAAATAATTTGTTTTACTTTTTAATTACCAACACAGTAGCGAATTTAATTTTTTTTTTCTCTCCAATTTGTTATATTGGTATTTCAGCTGAGAATCTAACATTTCTTTTCATTTTGAGAATTTGTTTTAGTGTTTAATTACTAACACAGCAGAGAATTTAACTTTTTTTTTTCTCCCATTTCTTACTTTGAGCGGAGAATTTATTTTATTTTCATTTTGAGCTCTTTTTCCGATCAGGCATTACCTTTTATAGGTACTCCTGCAGTCCTGCACTTTACGACCCGAGCTATTTTTTAACACTATTATTTAGAAACCTATTATTTAACATAGGGAAGGGAGGGTGTATTGTAACTATTCAGTACTTTCACCTAACAATTCAATTAAAAAAAAAGGTAAATATGAAGAATTACTCCACCCTCGAAAATTCCTTTAAAATTATCACTCTTAAAGCTTTACCAAACTTTTATATTATAAAAGGGTGCTTCTGCATTTTACGACCCGCGCTATTTTTTATCAGTATTTTCAAGTTAAATTCAAGTTTCACAATATTTTTTTTTAATTTAATTGTTAGGTGAAAGTACAGAATAGTTACAATAAACTCTCCGTTCCCCATGTTAAATAATAGGTTTCTAAATAATAGTGTTAAAAATAGCTTGGGTTGCAGGAGTACCTATAAAAGGTAACGCCGGATCGGAAAAAGAGCTCAAAATGAAAATAAAATAAATTCTCCGCTCAAAATAAGAAATGGGAGAAGAAAAAAAGTTAAATTCTCTGCTGTGTTAATAATTAAACACTAAAACAAATTTTCAAAATGAAAAGAAATGTTAGATTCTCCGCTGAAATACCAATATAACAAATTGGAGAGAAAAAAAAAATTAAATTCGCTACTGTGTTGGTAATTAAAAAGTAAAACAAATTATTTTTTACTTGTAAACTGGTTTATTAATTGTAGAAAACTAAAACAAACGGGAGAAAAAAAGGAGCTCAAAATGAAAGAAAAATAAAACAAATTATTTTTACAATTGTAGCCATCTGTATTATAAGATTTGTGTGACGTCACTTCCGAGGTAAACAAAGGAGTGCGGAGCGTCAGGATAACCGAATATTTTAATGTAAAAAAAAAAAATGTTAAATAGTACGGAGATTATCTTCCTTGTAGCATAATACAGAGTTATTACCTTTTTCATCTCGCTTGATATATTAATCAGCCATATTGAAAATTTAATATAAGACTTTTTTGTAGCAGTTTTCAGATTCAGCTTGTTATAATTGATTTTCTTTATAAAAATCAGTAAATATAATAGTTTTATGCAACAAGTTGTTTTGGAGTATTAGCAGGTGAAATTTTGGGAGAAAGAGTTTCCCTTAAAGTTAATACCCCAGGACATCTTTGGTTATTTTAAATAATATCAGGAAATGGGCAATACAAATACAAAATGGATACATTAAATGATAAAGAAATTTCTTTATGATTTTCTATATCCATACTTAATTTACGATGCGTAGCATTGTACATTTGTTTTAGTTTATTTAAAATATTGCAAAATGTTCTTTGTATTATGTCATAGAAGTTTTTTTTTTATAATGATCTTCTTTAACTGAATTGTATATAAATTTTCGATTCTAAGTAAAAAAATTGTTCATCTTTAAATGATATTTTTACCCCATGTTTACTGAAATAATCAAAATTTCTGACAATTGTATAGCAATGACAACTTTTACTCAAATGTAATGATTAAAGTAAAATAATGACACTCACTGTTAATTCAATTTTTATTTAATTTTTGTTTACATATTTTTTCTTTTTGTTAAACTAAATTTTTAGATGAGTTGCATACTGATGTTTAAAACTATAAAACCTGTCCCATGATGTGTGTAGCCATTTTTGTTTGCTAAATAAAATTGCATTAGCAGTCGATTATACATTCACACTATCAATTTGATTTTTAATCAAGATTGTTTTAAAATATCATCTTGATCCTTAATTAAAAGTTAAAATGACTGACCATTATTTGTCCATTCATGGCCTCTCATGAGTACCATAGTCTCAGACCTGATTGTCTTTGTGTTGGCTAGTTTTTTACTAAAGTCACATTTTTGCAAACTTTAATGAACGAATTACATAAGCCTTAGTTAGAATCCACTTTGCTGTGTGTTGAAAGCTTTCTATGCTGGGTCTCTCTTCTACACAGAGAATCTTCTATCTTGCAGGGGATTTGCTTAGTGTTTTCCGGCCAGTGTTCAGGGACGTAGAAGGGCAGGTCGTTTAGTACAGACTCAGCTTATTAGCAGGCAAGTGACCAACAGACGAATTTTGGCATTCGATGGACTCAAAATAGTCAAGTAATGTTTCCTTCTTAAAAAAAAAAATAATAATAATGGTCTAATAATGCTTACACAAATCTCAGTCCATCTGATTATTTTCAAGGATAAGTTACAATCTAATTCCATAGTACAAAATAATTTTTAATCTCCTATTTTCTTGCAAATTATGTTTTTCACATGCATGGACATTGTCCTCATTTTCTATGTAGTTTAGAAATACACACAGAGGGTCCGATTATATTTATTATAAATGATACAATCGAATGAACATTTGATTAAATGTAGGTAACAGGTTTCATAGTAGGTAGTAAATCTGGTGTAGAGATGGGGGGTAGTAAAAGTTGCTATCATCTTCTCATTGGTCAGCAGGCTAATAAGGACACTCCACTCCCTAGGCTGGATTTATGTCTACTTTGAAAAACTCTAGCATCAATGGCTAATCAGTTTATCGCTGATCTAAATATTAAACCAGGTTTCATGCTGCTATGACACAATCGTCTAAAATTGTTTCTTTTATTGTGGCTGAGTTTTTGATATTACGATTACAATGTAAAAACGAAACTTTAACAGAAGCAATACCTAACGAACATTGGCATCCGTGAAGGTTGGCTGTAGATCTACATCAACTCTGTTGCATTTTTAGATTGATATATATATATGTATACATATGCATTTATATATGTATGTATATATGTATGTATATATATGTTTATATATATGTATGTATATATGTATGTATATATATGTATATATATATATATCTGTATATATATGTTTATATATATATGTATATATATGTGTATATATATGTTTATATATATATATGCATATATATGTTTATATATATGTGCATATATATGTTTATATATATGTGCATATATATTTATATATATATGTATATATATATATTTATATGTATATATATGTGTATATATATATTTATATATATATGTATGTATATATATATATTTATATGTATATATATGTGTATATATATATTTATATATATATGTATATATATATATATATTTATATGTATATATATGTTTATATATATATGTTTATATATATATGTATATATGTTTATACATATATATATGTATATATGTTTATACATATATATATATATATGTTTATACATATATATATATGTATATATGTTTATACATATATATATGTATGTATATATGTTTATACATATATATATGTATGTATATATGTTTATACATATATATATGTATGTATATATGTTTATACATATATATGTATGTATATATGTTTATACATATATAAATGTATATATATATGTTTATATATATATATATATGTTTATATATATATATGTTTATACATATATATATGTATATATATATGTATATATATATATGTTTATACATATGTTTATATATATATGTATATGGATATTTATATATATATATATATGTTTATACATGTTTATAAATGTTTATATATGTATATATATATATGTTTATATATATATGTTTATATATATATGTATATATATATATGTTTATATATATATGTATATATATATGTTTATATATATATGTTTATATATATATGTGTTTATATATATATGTTTATATATATATGTTTATAAATATATATATGTTTATATATATATATATGTTTATAAATATATATATGTTTATATATATATATGTTTATATATATATATGTTTATATATATATGTTTATATATATATGTTTATATATATATGTTTATATATATATGTTTATATATATATGTTTATATATATATATCTATATATATATATGTTTATATATATATGTTTATATATATATATTTATATATATATGTTTATATATATATATTTATATATATATGTTTATATATATATATATATGTTTATATATATATATATGTTTATATATGTTTAGATATATATGTTTATATATTAATATATGTATATATATATGTTTATATATATGTATATATATGCTTATATATATATGTTTATATATATGTGTATATATATGTTTATATATGTATATATATATGTTTATATATATATGCATATATGTGTATATATGTATGTTTATATATGTATATATATATATGTTTATATATATATATTTATATATTATATATATGTATATATATATGTTTATATATATATTTATATATTATATATATGTATATATATATATATGTTTATATATATATTTATATATTATATATATGTATATATATATGTTTATATATATTTATATATTATATATATGTATATATATATGTTTATATATATATTTATATATTATATATATGTATATATATATGTTTATATATATATTTATATATTATGTATATATATATATGTATATGTATATATATATGTTTATATATATATTTATATATTATGTATATATATATATGTATATGTATATATATATGTTTATATATATATTTATATATTATGTATATATATATATGTATATGTATATATATATGTATATATATATATGTTTATATATATGTATATATATATATGTTTATATATATGTATATATATGTTTATATATATGTATATATATATGTTTATATGTGTATATATATATGTGTATATATATTTATATATATATATATGTTTATATGTATATATATATGTTTATATGTATATATATATGTTTATATGTATATATATATGTTTATGTATATATATATGTTTATGTATATATATGTTTATATATGTATATTTATATATATATGTTCATATATATGTATATATATGTGTGTATATATATGTGTACATATATGTGCTACTGTCATATGCTACTGGTACCATGTAACCCAGTACTACCTGCCTCATGGTTGGGTCACTGGCGATTAAACTGGTTCCCCCACCAGACTTGTTTGGTGAGTAGGGCGGCTAGTCTCCCTGAAGGATTAAAAACAAGAACTTCCAAAGGGCAAATGAACTCTTTTTCTGGGTCAACGGCCAACTAGCACCGTGTATATTTGTGTGTGAATGTATATGTGTATTGGGGTAGAGAGGGCTTCCGTAAGCCGTGGTGAAGGAAACCTTTCTAGGAGAAGCAAATCTCTGATTTAAAAAACCATAAAGCGGAAGACCAATACCCGCATTTAGCTGTCTGCAGTTTAATTTGTTGCTGGCTGTCTTGCTCTTGCTTGTTGCTGGATCTCAACATTTTGAACCGAGAGATAGACTTTACTGTCGTACAAAGTTAAGACTCTGTAACATCATATTTGTATAGATACTCCCTTACACATTTGGGCTCATGGGTTTTAAATAGATACTCCCTCAGACATTTGGTCTCCTTTTAAATAGATACTCCCTCAGACATTTGGTCTCCTGGATTTTAAATGTCTAAGGGAGTAGCACTCATCTGACAGGACGTTGCAATCATCATACATATATGTATATATATGTATATATATATATATATATGTGTTTATATATATATTTATTTATGTATATATATGTGTGTATATATGTGTATATATATATGTATATATATGTATATATATATTTATATATATATGTGTATATATATATATTTATATATATATGTGTATATATATATGTTTATATATACATGTGTATATATGTTTATATATATGTGTGTGATATATATATGTGTGTATATATATATGTTTATATGTATATATATATGTTTATATGTATATATATATATGTTTATATGCATATATATATGTTTATATGTATACATATGTTTATATGTATGTATATGTTTATATGTATATATATGTTTATATGTATATGTATATATATATGTTTATATGTATATTTATGTTTATATGTATATACATATGTTCATATGTATATATATATGTTTATATGTATGTATATGTTTATATGTATATATATATATGTTCATATGTATATATATATGTTTATATAGGTATATATGTGTATATGTTTATATATATGTATATATGTTTATATATATATGTGTATATGTTTATATGTGTATATATGTATATATATGTTTATATATATGTATATCTATGATTATATATAGATTTTGTTATTGTTGTTATTTTTCAAGCGATACATACGGTTAATATTGGCTCCGCCTCGGAGCTCATTTTTTTATTTACTTAGAAAGTCGCCCTTTTTAATTTTGGACATATATAACATTTTTTATTTATTTATTATTTTTAAAACAGTAACCTACGTACACGCGTGTTTCAAGGTCATTACCTCTCATCAGCGTAGTTTAACTGTTTCTAGGGATCGAACCTCAGACCATGTTTACCACAGTCCAGTGCCTTAACCGTTAGGCCATACTCCCTAGATTAATTATACTGTTTATTTTTATCGCTAATAAATTTAGATTTTGTTATTGTTGTTATTTTTCAAGCGATACATACGGTTAATATTGGCTCCACCTCAGAGCTCATTTTTTTATTTATATGTGTATATATATGTTTATATATATATGCATATATATGTTTACATATATATATATATATGCATATATATGTTTACATATATATATATATCTATATATACATGTTCATGTATATATATATACATGTTCATGTATATATATATACATGTTCATATATATATGTATATATACATGTGTATATATATGTATATATACATGTTTATGTATATATGTATATATACATGTTTATATATATATGTATATATACATATGTATATATACATGTTTATATATATATGTATATATATATGTTTATATATATATATGTTTATATATATGTATATTTATGTTTCTATATATGTATATATGTATGATTAAATATATA